>NC_059145.1:21013551-21213551 GCF_020740605.2 Lemur catta | reverse complement strand
GGGAAAAGAAATAATTTTTATTTTTCTAAAACAGCTCAAAAACGCATGATAAGTAGAAAAGTTAAATTCATAAAAATATCCAGCTCATTTTGCAATGCTCAAAAGACTAGTCAGTCTCGGATCTGCTGGGGAAAAATTTCATCCCCGTATTCTTGAGATTTAAATTGTGAGGCTGGAATTTGATTTGCATACACCCACAATTATAGAAGGCTATTCCCTCTACATGGCTCAAGTCTCCTGCACTAACTAGAGGTAATTTCACTGCAGAACATTCAGGCGTGCAAGCTGAGAGCCACAAATGGGTTTGAAACAATTTATGATATCCGGCCTCCTTCGACATGTATTAGCATATACCTGGTTTCTTTAACATACACTTTGTTTTTCCAAAACCACAAACATAGTTGCTGGAATTTCATGTGGAAGTGCTTAAGGGGCTGAAAGTTAACACCTTTGTGATCCATGCTGCCTCACGGTGGCTGTTAAACAAAAGCCTCTTTGTCAAGGCTTTCTTGAAATGTTTTCTTAACATGTTCCAAGTAGTTTTAGGCAGGGAACTAAAGTAAACAAGATGTTACCATGATAAAAACACTTGTGAAAACATTACAGAGCACACTTAGTAGTTTCTTTCACATAAAACTCTTCACAGTTTTGAAAAGTAAAATTCACAGAAAAAAATTTTAAAAAGCAAATTACCAATGAAATGTCCTCTACTGTCTAGAGCCCTGGACCTTTATGAAAGGGTCAACCGTTCTACCTCTGGGCATTTTCTTCCACGTTTCTCTCCATGTCTTCTGTTAGAGCACATATAAAATTTATTTTGGCTTTAATAAATTATATACATCTGTCTAACATGCAGAGGAATTTTTGTTTTATTTTGTTTTGCATGGAGTTTTTCTCCATGAGAAATAACCAAGAGAAAAAAAATTCTTTTCAAATAGAATACTAAATAAGCAAGGATACAAATGATAACATTTATTTGATTTTGTACAAGTGACCACCTTAAAGAAAAACTAGGGCAAATGGAAATATTTTCCCCAAACACAGGAGAGTACCTGGTATTTGTGAAACTATGGCCGATTTTATATTTTAAGTTAGAAACAGGAAAATGTGGTCAGGATTTAACCTTCAAATCTACTCCCCACCCTGCCAAAGCATTATATGGGCCCTTTTTTGCAAAAAAGAAAAAAAAAAGGAAAAGGGAAGAATTATAAATCCACGTTTTACTGGTAAAGATTGTGTCTTCAGTCTGGTCTGACAAGAAAAAAAATTGACTCGAGTGCGAAGAGAATGGAGGAACACCGACACGCTTCACCTATCTGGATGATACTGGGCTTGTTTTTGTTTTTCTGTTATCGGAGGATTGCAAGCAATGCAGGGCTGGGTGATTTCATCAGAGTTAGCATGAGCACCTGCTGGTATCAGTTAGCTCTAACAAATACAACAGTCACATGATAACGTATGGTTGATAGATTAAAAAAAAAACAACACTAAAACTGCAACTTGTTTTGAGAAGAAACAGGGAAATAAATGTGTACAATAGACCGGGTATCTGCTGATTCTGATGAAGCGTCCCTCTGTTGGCGGTGAGGGAGAGACAACAGGATGGTTATTTGTACAGTATTTATCTTTGAAATCAAGGGCCCTGTGGTATACCTCACCTTGGGAACAAACACTGCTGCATGATCACAGCAAAGTGTCAAATCTCTGGTTTTGATTTACCAACAGTTATGATACTTCCTCCTCAGGAGGGGGAAAAGACATGCTTCATTTTTAGACCTGTGAGTCCCCCCACCCCCTTTCCTAACCCTGCTTTCTGTTAAGTGCCTCTTCTCAGTGGCACTTTCTAGACAGATGGGGTTTTTATCCTGAAAAAATTTGCTGATCTTGGCCTCTGTAACAGTTACATCTTATTAATCTGGAGCAGCAGAAGAAGAGAAAGCAGTTACCTGGCGAAGTCTCTTCCCCTTCCCCAGTCTGAACCATGAAAACCAGGTGGAAGAACCCAAGCCCACGTCAGTATAAAAACTGTGGTTGGTGAATGAAATCACGGGGTACGACGCGTGTGGATATTCCCACCAAACACTGAACAAAGCTGAGGGCTGTGTGAATCCGAACGAACGTAACCCAGGACAGCAATGTCCAGGGACCGCAGAAACATTTGTGTTAAAAACTATGTGGGTGACACCCAGAATGTCATCCTAGGTCAGAGGTCAGCAAACTGTGGTCCAGGGGACACAGCCAAACTCATTCCTTACTCATGGCCTACGGCTGCTTTTGTGCCACAACGGCAGAGGTGAGTCCTAGTGACAGACACTGTATGGCCTGCAAACCCGAAAATACTTACTGTCTGCCCCTTAATGGAAAAAATTTGCCATCCCCTGCCCTGTGTGGGGGACGTTTTACCAGAAATATATGATTAACAAATTAAAGAACAGTTTCTTCTGACATATCAATGCTTTGCATAGTCACGACCCCTTTCCCTGGGTACAAGGTCAGAAATTTTTGGATATTTAAAATTATCCATCCTTTCAAAATACATGTTAGTAGATAAGAAGTGCTAGTACTTTTAAAGAGTGCCTAGTATGAGCTAGGCAGTTTACATGCTGTACCTTCTAACAACTCTAAAAAGGTGGTTATTAACATCCCAAATCACACGCACAGATATTAAAGCTCAGAGATGCTGGGTAGGAACTGGCTCAGAAAACACGCTAATAGCAAGTGGCTTTACTACCCAATGTGCCTTTCTCCAAAACTCTCTTTACATCCATTGTCAAGCAGAAAGCAAATCATTAATAAAAAGTGCTGCCTCTAACCAGGCAGTACAGTGAAACAGTTAAGAACAAGTACTTGGAAGTCAGGCTGCCTGGGTTTGAATCTTGGTTTCAGCTCTTATTGGCTGTGTGACCTTGGGTAAATCGCTTAACCTTTCTGTGCCTTAATTTCTTAACTGTATGTTGGGAATAATACAATATTATCACGATAAGGTGGTTGTAAGGATTAAATGAGTTCATATATGTGAAGCACTATGGGACTGTGCCTGTTGTACAGTTTAGGGCTATTTAAGTATAAACGATTACTAAGAAAGTATAAATCAGGAGATTAGAAAATAGGTGGAAGAAAAAATCTATGAAGTTAACAGCTAAATCAAGGTCAAAGCAATGCTACATTCTGTTGAGTAAAGAATATCTTGGAGAATCCAAGCACCACTGTTATCAATTTGCTTAACACATTGACTGCCATGTGAGTTGTATTTAACTCAGGCTAGTTTTGAGCATGGGGCCACATGAAGCAAAACCCTACAGTTGATTTGTGAAACTCTTACTTGTTGATGTTCTTATTGTTACAATTAATACTGACAATTTAATTCTAAAAACGTGGCTTGCGTTGCACATAGCTCATGCACAGAAAATTAAAAATAACAAATTAGAAAGGATCATTTTGTTTAAATCAAATACCGTGGCCCCAAGGAAAAATTTTTTCCTAGTGTGGCAGTCAATGTGTTAAACTATAAGAAATGCCTTCTAAATGAGAGAGATAACTGAAGAGTTGACCCAGGAAAGAGATGCTTTCAGAATCCACAAATCTAGCAATTTGAGGAGAAACACTTGAAACATCACTCTCTGATGACAATGACCCCTCGAGATGACATCATTCACAGAAGTCAGGTGGTTTTTATTAGAACCACAAGAAATTTGGTAGCTTGTTTCAGTACAGTTCAATGGAAAACAAAGGTTCATCAAAGCCAATCTGACTTCCCTTTACACTGAAAGGAGATGTGAGAGATGCGAATCTACAAGACGACTAACTTATTTTCCACTGCAGTAGACGAGACCCTGATACCTGAAGACAACTGTGAATTTCCAAGTATTAAAACCATGCCGTACAGGAAAATTGAAATCCTGAATTTGTCATATGCAACCAATCAACATGTAAGTCAGGAAAGTGCCAAGGGAACTTTGAGTTCTGGAGTGTTCTTTCCTCATTCAGCATTTGTTCTTCCTTTGCTCCTTTACAATGCTCATTTGTACTTTCTGAAACCAAGCCTCTCATCCCTAGCCCCCGCGTGGTTCACACGGGGTGAACATCTCCCTCTGCTCTGGAGGTGGGCATGTGGTGCAGGCCTGGGTATGTCACTGTGATTGGCTCAAAGCTAGAACACATGACTCAATCTGGGCCAATGACTGTCTGCCCAGGGCTTTTTTGGAACTATAAGGAAGAGACGAGACCCGTGTCACAGAATCCCGTCCTCTTCAGTTCCACTTGAAAAAAGTCCAAGAACCAACACAACACAGGAAAAGAGCTAACAGATAAGCAATACTCCAACAACCTTGTTTAAGCATCTGGATCCAGCCATGCTTGAAGCTGGCTGTACCACTGGATTTCTTAGCTACAGGGGAAAATTATCAAATTTAAGTTGGGTTTCTTTAACTCACAAACAAAAGTCTGAGAAAGAGAAGTCGACAAATAAGTACCAGGAAATAACCAAGGAACAGTTGCAGGTTGATAGTGGCATTCCAATTCCACTGAGCAAACAGGAACTAAGAACATGTCGTGTCATGTGCAAAACCACAATAAATAATTGATAGGTGGCTTCCTATACAAGAGCCAGACTCCTAATATCCTTAGAAGAGAAACGAGGTTTGTTTTTTTTTTTTTTTAACAGGAATCAAGTTTAGGCCCAAATTCTAATGATCCTTAGATTCTTTTCTTTAACATAAAGTATGGTTTGAAATTGTACTCTCTGTTTTCAGAGAGATATATACATTAACTAATTGTCAGCTCATATAGCAAATGAATCTATGATTTGAGGCTTACTAGGGCAGAAACACTAGCCATTAACAAAATTTTTAAAATGGGTCAAATTGGGAAACTGGTATTTCTCTTTTTGACTCTAAAATTGATATATGTCACTGAAAGTGACAATGATATAGTTTAGAGATTTATTTTACATAAAATCATATTTACAGATATTTATCAGCCATTCTACACAATGAGGGAAATCAGCAGCAAAATATTTATCAAACCTAGCACTGGTGAGGAAGGAGAAATCAGAATTTAAAAGTAGTTTCTGCCAAGTTATTTTTGTCTCATTATATAAATAGGATTAGGCAAATGATCAGGAAAAAACAAAACAAAGATTCTATAGTGAGTGACTTATAAAGAGAACAAAGTCCTACACCACTAATCTGATTCATAACAATTACAAAGAATTATTGCTTAATTTAAAATAAACCATTGCTGCTCTTGACTGTTGATATTTAAAAGCAATTTTGGACATCTCCTTCAAAAATTTTTTTGAGTATTTGAGTTCTCAATGACCACATAATGCTCTTGAAGTGAAATATTTAAACTGAGAAGCTATGAAATAGATTCATAGGCTTCCATTCATTAATCAAAACACTATATTCAACAAAACCACTTGCAGGTTAACACTAGCTATATCTCTAAGGGTAGCTTTATTACAATATTTATATCCAGGTCCACAAAGATAGATGTAGAGATTGTCCTAACAACATAAAGACCACACAAAACTGGAGACCTGCCCATAAGTCAGCCCACCTCTCTTTCCCTGGGGCTCAAATGAGAGAAAAAAAAAAACTAGAGGGGAAGCGTCCCTGACACCCAATTTGTAAACCCTTAGGCACCAGATGTACCGAAGTTATATATGTGCATATGTTTATTACATATGTATATAATATAATGTAATAGAATATTCAGTCCATAAGTCAATGAGTCAACGGTATTATGTATATATTTACGTGATGTCAAAAACGCAGGGCAGTTTAAAATTTTTTTAACTGACAAAGTAACATAGGGAAGGGAAATATTAAGATGTAGTATAGAAGCATTTCACCTCAGTTATGAGAAGATTAACATATCCTTTATGGACAGAGATACTTAATAAATGTTAGAGACTCAAATAGGATAACCCAAGTTTTAGTCGTACTTTAATTGTAGAAATTAAACTTACTCCATTCTCCCTATAAGGACAAGAATCTGAACAAAAGTCAACCAATACAGAAAGATAAAAATCGGTTTGAAGTATTTCCTCAGCATCTGTTTTTTTAGGTTTATAAAGTCATTTGTATAAGAACAAAGGGGCCCAATCGCCAAGCTACAACTGGCCAGTAATTGACACTAGTTTTATAAAATTAGCATTAGTGCATATGTCACTGATTCATGTAGGGACATGAATAAAAGTGAAAACTAAATTATTACAAGTTTAATATTGGGATAATTTCTTAAAAAAAAATCACTGTCATTCTGAAAAATGAGTAAATGTAGGCTCTTACTAAGAGTACTACTGCCTTCGGGTGTTAAGTCTTTTCCCCTCTACCGTACAACCCGATAGATTCTGTAACTATTCCTATGACGATGTGTGAGACCTTGTGATTTAGTCTACTCTCAAAAGGGTGATGTGAAACTCTCCATCAAAAAGGCATTTTATGAGCAAAAGCATGAACAGTGGGCGGTGATGGCTATGCAAAAGAAGAAAACAAAATAAAATCATTCTTACTTTAGAAATGATTGGAAATCTTCGCACACTGCTTCACAGCCTGGCCACTTGCATACGCCATGTCCATAGAGAGGATGGCTATGGGGGTGCTCCTCATGGGACAAACTGAAAGGAAAACACAGAAGATAAGAGAATGAGTTTGCTGCCAAGCACCATTCCACCAGGCGAGGATATAAAAGGCAAGAGGAGCCCACATGGCCAAATGCGGACATGACAAATCTGTGATTTTCTTTTCCCATGGAATCCACTAATTATTTCTGCATTGTTTGTTAAAAAAGCAAGAGTTACATTGTACCTAAATGTGTCTAGTCAAATGTTAGAAATGTACATCTCTGTATGAAAAGTGTTTGACAGGCTTTTGTTAGAGGCAAAGCTTGACTCCGACTGTGAAGGAGTCTTTAAAAAGCTAGAATTTATTTAATCTACATAATGAAAATTATAAAATCTGTACTTGATTTTGAGATTCTCTGGCTATGTTTTCTACCCAGAACATTATACATTTTCCTCTTCCCTTCCCCCAGAAACTTTCATATAACTGTATCATTTTTTTTCCATAAGTGAATTTTATCCAGTAAATAGTGCACTTACATAATTTAGAATAATAAAATAATTTAGAAAGAAATACATATCCAAGTAGAGATGGTGAGCTCTTTAAAAAAAAAAAAAAGCTAATAGTGGAAGATTCTATTTCTAAAATGACTGAAACCAAGAGTAAGAGAAAACTTGGTATGAACACGAAGGGGTTAATCCTCCAGTGGGGTTCCAATCAATACGTAATGATTTGGCCACACGGATCCAAGTCATGGGATGCTTTGATCCACACCATGTGGTGCTTGGGGAAGAGTATCTGTTGCACTCGCTCATGAACCATATTCTCAAATATTTTCTCTATTATATTTCTTCAACCAGACTTCTTTTAGACAAATTATTTTTACAGTTGTTTCCATAACCTTAAACTCCATCAAACAGAAATGTAAAACTAACATTGAGAGTTCTGTTTCGTACTCAAGCACATTCCCTTCACGGGAAGGGCTGTTTTGCAACTTACTCGACTGCCTCTGCCTGACTTTGAACTTCAAGTACAGTGAATTAGGATTACACACACACACACACACACACACACACACACACACACACACACACACACACACACACACACACACACACACACACACGAAGCCTGTATTTTATAGTACCATCAGGACATGTATCCATATTTTATCAATTCACATTCTTAGAGCATATGTGCACAAATGCCACTTGTCCCTGACTTATAACACAATTCACAGTGTGCATATTATGAACACTTAAACTAAGGAGCATTAAAAGTAAACACACATACACATAAAACTATACCTTATCAAAGATCATTAGGTCTCTCGGTGGCATTTGAATGATTTTGCTGGAAATCTAATATAATTTGAAAATAATGACAAGCTATTTCGCCCTAAGATAGAAAATAGTTCTGTGAACCAAAACAAACAAACAAAAATCAGAAAAATAATTTGTAAAAATACCGAAAGGTGCTCCTCATGCAAGAAAAGACTAAAACAAGGGAACCAAAGTAACCATAGTGAAATTTATAAAGCCAAACAATAAAGGCATATTCTCTAAGAAGTTAAGGGTAAAATTCCATTGGACCCAAGGAAAGAACTACCACCTATTCATGTTCATCTTCAGATTTGTTAATGAATAAAATAGATATGATGCAAAAATTTAAATTACTAACAATATTAGATATGAAAGAATCTTTCATCAGTACTAGCAGTCTCAGATATTCTGAGGGAAGAAAATCATTTAAAAAGAAAACTTTTTATCAATAGCTTGAAAAGAGAAAAAACACCCCAACCTTAATAATTACTGTCTTCAGCGATTTTATTAAGATTATTTAAAATATTCTCATAACTTCAGAAGAGTTAATAGCTATTTGTTTTAAAAAACTTGGAAAATACTGAAAAGAAAAAAAATTACCCTCAGATGCACATACATATACACAAACTCTTTTGAAAAATACATGAATACTTATATCATTCTTTTTTACATTTAACATAATATTATAAATAATTTCTCATGTTATTGACTCATCTCCAAGAACCTTATTTACTGATAGGCAATAGTCCATCATATACCATATTAACTCCGGTTATGTGCCAAAATTTATGTAACCCTTCCTCAATTTTGGAGATTGACATTCCCTTCATGTTTCCTCTATTGTCAAATAATATTAGAAATAAAACTTACCAGGCTAAACATCCCAGTATATAACAACTGATTTCTATCAGAAGACACATTCAGAGAAATTGAATCATTCAATTAATTAATGAGTACTAGATTTAAAATTCACTATGAATATTCTATCAAGTTGCTCTTGAAAAGTGCTATACGCCAAGTACATTCTTAGCCATTATACATATTTTGTGTGATTCTTCAATTTAGAAATCAGGAGCCTGAACTAGTTAGGATACAAAATTAATAACACTAGTTAACAACAGCAAATAGTTATTCTACTGTGCTTCTTGGGTTAAGCCGAGGGTGTTCTAAAAATAATAATATGAAAGAAAATAATAATATGCATTCACTAGAGGGATTTATGACTAGAAATAAAACATACATGATTTAACATGATGTTTGCAATCCCCTCTCCACAAATAAGTTTTTTGGTTACCTTATTTGTGAAGGATCCAAAGGCTGAATAAAAACTATTCTCCCCTAAGAATTTATTTTTAGCTCAACTTGTTATCATTACTTCAAAGTAAGGACAGAGGACAACTCACTGTGGCCTTAGAAGGACAACCAGTTATAGCTGAAGTCTAAAGGAACACAAACTCCTCATACACAAGTACAGATATACGTCTTGAAAATTGCCTCTTAGTTAAAAAAAATTGTTACTATGAAAAGATTATATGCTCTTATTTTTAAAAGTTCATATAATACCAAGTTGGCTACTGAGGAAAGTGCATCTGCCACCCGACTCCACCCCACCCTGCGCATCACTGTTAACATCCTGGTACATTATTGCTCTGCGTTTCTCTTCTCATGGATTATTATTTTCAAAAATGGAAACATACTACACATACTATTATTGTCACTTGCTTTTCATATTTAATATACTGCTGGATACTTTAAAATATACAATTGTCTATTTCAAAGCGCTTGGCTTTGGGAGGGAAAAGAATAGGCTGGCAGTGGTGCCCTAACAGAATCTCTCTGGAAAGATACAAAACAAACTGTAACAATTGTTGCCTCTGGGGAGGGGACTGGGAGTCAGGGGTGGCGGGGGAAATTGAATTTTTACTGTATCACATTTTGTATCTTTTGAAGTTTTTATTTTGTGCATTGTAGGAACTGTTTGCTGTGCAATTGTAAATTTTTTTGCCCCTCCCATATGTGTGTGTGTAGTAGAAAAAAAATCAAATGCTATGCATGACTCGATTTTCAGACTGCTGTTTGCCCTGACAGTGGCACAGTGAATACCACACTTCCACTGCACGTGCGGCTCAGTCTGGCTTTTGGCCTTTCAGTCATTCTGTATGAAGCACCATCAGACAACACCAGCTGCACCTCTGAATGGGAGCTTTTCTGTTTCATCAAAAAAGTGGAACAAGCATTTATATTCTTACTGCCTTTTGGGTCACGCCGAAAGGGACGAAAAGGGAAATAAAAAATAAGTAATTTTTTTTTAACTTGAATTAATTTAGAGCTACATTTACAGGGTGAAAGATGGTGGGAAAATGATGATCTGAGCATCTGATGGTAAGATAAAGCTGTGAACCTAATCATTTAAGTAAATTGTGCCAGGATAACTCACCAATGTGTAAAGTAAGACTTCTGAAAAGCTGCCCAGGTCAGTGATGAAGAAAGATACAATTAGTTTTTAAGGGATTTAAACATATTTGCCCTAAAATTAAACTTCTAAAAATTTAGGGTCAATTGTTTAATAAAGTTTTTTTTTAAAACCATAAACTCCCAGGTTGAATATTCCTGGGGATATAGATCACTTTCTCAGCTCTGCATACGCAGTACCTCACACAGAGCATGGGCTCAATAAATGTTAGGTTAATTTATGAATGAACAGACAGTAAAGATACCGTTCTACTTAATTTTGGTATGGTTACATACTCAATCAGTGTTTGCCTTTTTAAAAACATTCTTGTAGGTAAAGACCAAAATGATACAAAGCCATAAGAAAATATCACTGTGACAATTTTTATTATTGAATTTTATTCCAAACACAGCTAGTATGCATTTGAGAAAAGCCAGTTGATTTAAATTTCTCTTGATAATCCTTGGTATGTAAAAATTAAATATAATTTTAACACAAAAATAGTGAAAGCATTTCAGATTAGAAAGAACTTGCCATGAAAAGGATAATTACATATAAATATGCAATAATTCATGAAATTACATGATACCAAATACAGTATATATTCAGTATATATAATGGTATCATTCTCAATGACATTTATATAGGATATTTTTGTTCTATTTATTCTTTCTACATCAAAGTATACCAGCCAGAGTCTTCACTTCAACAATGACCTTGGGCTTTGAGAAAATTTTATATAATGGTTATAGTTCCTCATGGTGACTTCACTGTTACATTCCCAAGTTCACTACTTAACCAAAACTTGAAACAAAAATTATTAAATTCGCCTGCTAAATAAGGACAATTTCTCAAGTTTGCAGCCTGAAGTATTTAGTGATCCTTATACTACATTAGTCCTATAAGCTAATTTCCCCTGTGGTAACTAAGAGAAGAGGAATTTTTGAAGGAAATGAAGAGAATAGAGACCTCACTATATCCCCAGACATTCCCTGCTCACTTAAATGCGAATTTTCCTTTCACCTGAAGGCACATTCTCAGCTTTTCCTGTGCACTGACCCAAGTTCTCATGTCTGTCTTCTACGTGGCTCCCTGTTTTTTCCCCTTTCCAAATTTGCCTCTGTTGTCTCGCTCTCTAAATTTCTGATTGATCTGTAGCAAAAGACTACAGACATCTGTGCTCCTCCTTAGGGTTTATCCCTTCCCCTCCCTCCCCCCAAAAATGCCAAAATTACAAACTGTATTTTATTTCAGTGGCATGTTATTTAATAAATTAAATTATAGAAGACTATGTTGGTTCTCCAATCACACAAAACTGTGGAATACATTTGTCAAGTTTCATTGAGTTGGTTGTATGGTAATTTTATGTTGTACCATACAATTCACTCATTTAAAGTGTATATAATTCAATAGTTTTGTATATATTCAGAATTGTGTCACAATCACCACAATGTGATTTAAACATGTTTGCTCCGAAATTAAACTTCTAACAACTTAGGGTCAATTATTTAATAAACTTTTTTTTTTCTACTATAAACTCCCAGGTTGAATTCCGAGGAGCAGAGATCACTTACTCACCTTTGCATACTCAACACCTCACACAGAGCATGGGCTCAATAAATATTGGGTTGATTTATGAATGGACAGTGATTTAAAAACACTTTTATCACCCCCCCCCACAGGAAATCCTATACCCGTTAGCAGTTATTCCCCTGCTAATCACTAATCTGTCTCCAGAGATTTGCCTATTCTGTACATTTCATAGAAGTGTAATTATACAGTCTGTGCTCTTTTGTGTCTGGCTTCTTTTACTTTGCATAATGTTTTGGAGGTTCACTCATACACATTGTATCATTTATTAGTACTTCATTCCTTTTTGTGGCTGAATGGTATTCTATCGTACATAAATAGCACATTTTGTTTATCCATTCATCCACTGATGAACATTTGGGCTATTTCCACATTTTGGCTATCATAAATAGCGCTGCTATGAACACGTACGGTCATGTACTTGTTTGAGTGTTTTCAATTTGGGAGGAGTATATATCCAGGAAGAGAATAGTTGGGTTGTATGGCAACTCTATGGTTAACATTTTGAGAAACTTTCAAACAACTTCTGAAAGTGGCTGCACCATTTAATATTCTCACCAGCATTGTCTGAGGGTTCTAATTTTTCCACATCCTCATCAACACTTGTTGTTATATGTCTTTATTTTAGCCATCAAATATGGCTGGGAAGCAGGACCTTATTGTGCTTTTCATTTGCATTTTTCTAATGATTAACGATGTTGAACATATTTTCATATACTTACTGCCATTTGTATATCTTCTTTAGATAAATGTGTATTCAAATCCTTTGTCCTTTATAAATTAGATTGTCTGTTTGCAAATATTTACACCCATTTTGTGGGTTGTCTCTTTACTTTGCTGATGGTGTGCTTTGAAGCACAAAAGTTTTTTGTTTTGATGAAGCCAAATTTATCTATTTTTTCTTTGGTTCCTTATGCTTTCGGTGTCACATCTGAAAAACTATTGTCTAATCCAAGGTAATAACGATTTATTCCTATATTTTCTTCTAACAGTTTTGTAGTGTTAGCTCTCACATCTAGGTCTATGGTCCATTTTTGTTTTTGTATGTGATGAGTCAGGGGTTGAACTTTCTTTTTTTTAATGTTGTCCGAGCACCACTTGATGGAAAGACTATTCCATCCATAATGAATTGTTTGGCATCTCTGTCAAAAAGTAACTGAACATAAATTTAAGGAGTATTTTTTTATTTTACTTTTCCTAGATTTCTTCTTCCCTAACATACTGCTTGCATTCTTAATAGAATTTCTAGTTAAATTATAAAATAACTTTTGAAATTACATTTGACTGTAACTTTGGAGGTTTGATGGGTGGGAGCAGCAGAGATAAATTTTTAATAAAAATGAAACCCTAGCAGGTGAACTTTTTGAGGAGTAAGTGCCCACGGGCAACTTTGTTTCCCAGATCCTGTTGATCCTTTGTATGCTGAAAAATCTTTCCAGAATGTGCTGCGTGGATCTCTCTGCTTAGCACGTAAATGGAGCATAACTGCTCCTTTTATTGAGTGCCAGCACTATTTCTATATAGGAAGGGCTGGGAGCTCAGTGCATGAAGGCCTCATTTGTCATTATAGCTGTGCTCATAACCAGGAGTACAGCAAGTCGTTTCACTGCCCCGCTCTCCATTTCTCTCATGTGAAAACTGAAGGGACTCACACAAGAGCTCCTCCCAGTAGTAAAACCTCCACCAAACTTGCACCAAGGGTATGCAGATGGAACAGCGAGTAGGCACTAATGGCACATCTTGTTACTGACAAGATGAACATGGAGAAGGTGCTTAATGAATATTGGTAAAGGCGTGAATGTGGTCTATGCCTTCTAGGAAGGAATAATGGTGCCCTTCTCGCTGCTGTGGAGCAGGAGGCTGGTTGCCACTCTCTTCTAATTCATGCCCCACCCGCTACAACTGAGAACATGACTAATTCCCTTTCCCACATCCTTTGGCATACAAGCTTTTCTGCCGACTTCCCTTTCCTACCGGCCACCTTCTTCATTTCCACCATTTATGGGCTTTCATCCATCCAGACAACATTTATGGAACTCTTGACCCCAAGACAGACACCCAAGGATGCCAAAGACGAAGACCGCTTTGTGGACAAATTACCTCTTTGGCTCCCTATTGCCCAGATGTCTTGTCTGGTTTATTATCTTTCCAATTCTTTGGTCTTGTGTCCATGTGCATGTGCTTCCTCATGTCCACCTAGTAACACTGTAAGCCGCAGAACCCATCCTCTCTGATCCATCAGAGCGTATTATTTTGCAGGCAGGGTAAGAGACTGCCCACTGCTAGCCAAAACATTACAACAAATCAGATGCCTCAGGTTTCCAGAAAGCTATTCTCCTGACACACAGTTTTAGGGCTTAACTAAGAGTGTCTTACATGATACTACGATCATAACAATGACCCCTACTATTTTAAAGTTTTCTCATTTATTTGCCTAATTCTTTAATGACAACTTACAGAAAAATGATCCTACTTTCTCTTTCCTCTCTCTTCACTTTTTAGTTCTTAGCGCATTTCCCTGCGTGCTCCTTTGCTATCATGTCCTACTTTCAATGAGCCTATAAGAACCATATCAGGAAGTTCACAGGTTTGAAGATGGAGATATGAATTTGATTTGAGAATATTCTAATGTTGATGAGGTCATTTCTGAAGATATATGATTTCAGATTCAAAATTACTAAGTTTTCAAAAACTGACTGATAGCAAGTATCTGTGAAATAGATAACAAGTCAACTGGAATGAAACAGGCTCAGTCACACAAAATGATGACAAACTAGAAGAGCTGGCCTTGAAACTTGATCACAGTGACCTTTTATAAGAAGAACAATGTAGACTCACGGTGGCAAAAAAGATGAACCTTTAAATACTTAGCACAATTTTCCATTTTAGAGTTCATTCTGGAGTTTTCCAATACCATTGTGTATCTCCTCAAAATCAGCTGGAAGCCCAACCACAGGCTCTCACAGAAAATTAAATGACAGGTCAAGTTTCTTCACGTTCTACACTGTAACATCGGGGGGAAAGGTCTCATACCTGCCTAAGGAAGAGCAGATGAGATGCGGGAACAGAGAGACGACGACGCAAATCACTGCGTGCATTTTCCTGGCAGCTTTGTAAAAATGACCTTTCTCCTTTAACTGTCACTGAAAACACTTCGAGAAGCAGATGGGCTTCTCATTTCACACCGAGGAGTTGGGAGACAACTTAGACGTCGCATTTCTAGCATATTGCCTTAATTTTCGCTTCGCGCTCGTTGCAGAAAAACACCACCCTACGTGTTTATTAATCAGTTTTCCTAAAGTGAGTTGACAATGGATCCTATAATCCCCCCACAATGAGAAGGGTGTTTTATTAAAGCCTATTACAGGGCCCACCCTAGGCTGAATAAAGATGGAGTTCTCCACCAACGGTAACAAACACACACGCTTCTCTCCCTCTCTCTCTCACGCAGGGAATCCTTGACTCTCCTCCCCCAGAACGCTCATCATCTCAATTTTCTGCTGCTTTTCAAATCATGTTTAATTAGAGGATTTCACATTCCCTTGTGATATGATATTCATGAGTAAAACTTGCAATTGGAGTGACTGTGAATTAGTCTATTAAGTGCCAGATTTGTGCTTTTAAACAATGATGGAGATTATTGTTATTATCTGCTCTCAATATTGTGCCCCGAGATGTGAGGACTACCTTAACTAACTTTACATCTGAAATACGAGCGAGTAACCATTTATGTCCAGGGTTTTATTTATTTATTTATTTTTTCCTTCTTCTTCTTTCTTAAATTGCAAATTGTCCTGGAAGAAATACAAGGTCATCTTGCTGTACTGGTCCTCACGGCATGGCCCCTTAGTGCTGTGTTGGGTGAGTTTGAGTGGTAAACAAATACTCTCCCTTTCATAGTTATGGATTCATGCTCGTGTGTACTAGAAAAATGTTTGACTAGTACATCAAAATCATGATTTCTCAGTAGTAACTTTTTATGAAACTTATTTGAGTTAGTCAGTTTTAAGAAAAGACACAGTGGCTCACATCTGTAATCCCAGCACTGTGGGAGGCCCAGGATGGAGGATCGCTTGAGGCCAGGAGTTCAAGACCAGCCTGGGCAACATAGTGAGACCCTTGTCTCTACAAAAAAAATAAATAAATAAATTGCTGGGTGTGGTAGCATAGGCCTCAGCTACTCAGGAGGCTGAGGCAGGAGGATTGTTTGAGCCCAGAAAATTCGAGGTTACAGTGAACTATGATTGAGCTCTACCACTGCACTCCTGCCTGGCAACAAAGTGAGACCTCTCAAAAAAAGAAAAGGAAAGAAAAACATTAAAAGGAATAGGTATATACAGATACACCAAACATTGAGAATGGCAGGAGAATGTTGACTGGGCCTAAGAGACTGTAAGAATTATGTCTGGGGGTAAAGACATAGGACCTTCCTTTCCCACTGCAATTCCTAGAGTTGTGCTTCTCAAACTGTATTATGGATATAAACCTGATTCAGTAGTTCTGGGGTGGGGCCCACGACCGCATGCCTAACAAGCTCCCAGGTGATGCCAGTGTTGTTGGGCAATGGACCACAATTTGAGTACTAAGGATCTTGGGAGCTCCCTGTTCTGTACCTGACCTAAAAATGATGGTGCTTTAGGAAACACCCATGAGGTGCCCTCTCTACAGATCGGGAGTTGAAAAACAAGGTGGAGACAGATAAATATGGAAAGGGATGACATCGGGTAACCTCAGCAAGTAAGAGCTGCAAACTCATAAAAATGCTTGCTGGCCCAAAGTTATTTAAGAATTATATTCAAGGCTATATTTGTTTTAAATGCAACAAAACAAGTAAGGCTAAAGGAAGCTAACACAGGGAAAAGGTCATTTTCTGTTTCTATTTAACAAACACCAATTTTACATTAACATAGATCTGTTGAGTGGTCAGTGATTAACGTTTGCCAGATATTACATTGATCAAAAATATCCCAAGGTAAACTGTAAAATCAGTGGGTTTGACAGCATCCCAAAACTTCACAGTCCCCAAAGTCTAGGTCTGCTTTAAGTATCCTCTAAGCCTGGTTCATATCCCTGCATTGGGAAGTAGAGGATGTACGTGCAAAACAGTAGAGTCATGAATCAACTTTTTGAGAAGGTAAGTGATAGCTTTGAATTTTTCTAGAAAAACTAGGGTATACCACAAAAGCAGGGTTTTGATCCACTTGGCACAGCACCATATTCAGTAAAGGTCTCCCCCCTTCTGCAAAATGAGAAAATCTGATCAAAATATCTCATCATGATATATGGACGCATTCAATGGTGGTCCACACAATGTCGGGTGGAGCAAGAATGCACATTTGCAAAGAGATGCAGATTATTTTAATGTGCATTAAACAAAAATACATTTAGCATCTCCAACCTCTGAATTCACAGGTACCATTTCTTAGGGTGAGACTCATTTTATTTAAATTTTAAAAATGACTTGATTTAAGAAAATAATATAAATAACCATATAAGCAGATAGGGCAAACCTCGCGACAATGGGGCACATATTCAAATGACTGAAGTCTGAGAGACCAAAAGCTCAGGAAGTAGTCCTCAAAGACATCCATCCTATAGCTAGATTAACTTCCTAAATTGACATGGACACAATTTAACTTGAATTTTTACTGGGGAAGGAAGAGCCTTAGGGTTAATCTGGATTTAGGGACAAAGGTCCACAAAGGCTCCAACAGCACAGTGCAGCATGTCTGAAGCTATTAGGGCTAGAGTTTATCACTCAGGATCTAGGGGCATCTCATGTGTAGAATAAATACATATGACGAGTAACTGGCTGCTTCACCAATGAGAAGAATGTGAGGCCAGGTGCCACGATGGGTAATAAGTTGGGGAGTTACTTTTATCACCGACCACATCACCAATCTGCCTCCTCTCCCTCTGCAGCTACACTGGGCAAAACATGCCATCTTGATTCCAGATGCCAGGGGTATATGGCACAGCAGGACAATGAAGCAGAGAATTAGAGCTATGGTATCCGGGGCTGCTTGGTGTGTTTGGATCACAATGCAATCGCAAACACAGAACAGGTGATGACAAAGGCAGAATGCCTGTATTGGCAAGGCGATGAGTGAAGGACTAAGTAAAGGGAAAGAACAAGAAGAGGCAGAGGTCCAGCTTTTGTTCCTGACACCAGTAAGGGCTATTCTGAGTTTGTAACTAAGAGTTTACCACTGGCAGCATTAACACTGGGATCTCGTTAAGAAAACAGAATGCTTTCCAAAGAGTGGTGTGAGCAACTGTGTCAATACAGACATAGGGACCACTAATCCAAAAGTTATTAACACCACTGGGCAGGCATTCTCGTGATGTCAATACAAGTGTTTGCACTGGTGAGTCACAAGGTCTATGTGGAACCTTGTCTGTATGTTAGAGGAAGCAACAATACCCAAAATACTAAAGAGCATAAACAAAGTTCCAATACTAATTCTTTTTATTTCATTTCCCTCCCCAGTACACTATGGAAGTCAGTGCAAGACTTCCAAGAGTTACATCATACTCCAGAAGCAGAAGAATCACATACCAGGGCCAGACAAGAAAGCAGGAGATAAAGGATGAGTAAGCTAAAGATACAAAATGGGACTGGGCGTAGTGGCTCACACCTGTTAATACCAGTGCTTAGGGAGGCTGAGGCAGAGGAAGGCTTGAGGCCAGGAGTTTGAGACCAGCCTGGGTAATGTAGCAAGTCCCTAAAGTAAAAAAAAAAAAAAAAAAAAGCTGGGCATGGTGGCATATACCTGTAATCCCAGCTACTTGGGAGGCTGAGGTGGGAGGATCACTTGAGCCCAGTTTGAGGCTGCAGTGAGCTATGACACCACTGCACTCCAGCCTGGGCAACAGAGCGAGACCTTGTCTCAAAGAAAAAAAAAAAAAAACAAAAACCAAAAACCAAAAATACAAAATGGCTCAAAACCATTTATCATTTGCTTGCTTTTATGTTTCCTTAGAAAACTCCCTACTTTATGTAATCACTTTTATTCCTCTGTGGTACAAGACATTTCATTAACATTCACTGGATTAAACTCTTCTCTACTTTTAGTTCAACAGGTTTTATTAAACACCTACTTTGTGATAAGCATCATATTCAGTTTCTAAATCAGAATCTCCAAATTGGGATATCTATGATCCATGAGTGGGTATAATATTAAAATTTCTGTACGTATGTATGTATTAATATTAGAACTTCTTAATGTATATACACGTGTGTATATGTATATATACTGATCACCATTCTAGGCTTCTAATTTTTATAACAGATAATATATTAGAATACGTACATAACTGATTAATAAATACACCTGATGGGGCACATATTCAAAATTTTTATAGTGACGGAGTGAATAATCAAATAAGTTTGGAGGCCACCGTCATCAACTGTGACTGTGAATACGTTCTCATCTTCTCTCTCTCTGCACAATTCTCCAGGTGAGGAGAGAGAGAGCAATAACTGAACAGACGGCTGGAACATAAAGTGCTGTAATATTTCATCTGGGCACCAAAGTATCAGTAGGAGCTCAGATGCTGAAAGGAATAACATGAGAACAGAGAACTGAAGCACACACACAAAAAAAAAAGAAAGAAAGAAAGAAAAATCTAGAAAGACAAAACTTGAGCACTTACAAATGATTTAAAGGCCAAGCCTAAAAAATTTCAAAAGAAATTTTGTTCCATAAAGTAGTTTATATTGGGCCATAGTCTTTACAATTTTTCCCTCTGCAATGTTGAATACTGGCACTGAAACCCAGATTTCCCTATAAATTAGTAATCCAGATCACGTCTCTGTCACTTTGAACTTTGGAAGAAAGCCACACCATAAGGATAGCAGTTGGGATGTTCCAAGGCAGTAGATCTCAAAGTAGGGTCCCTGGGAACTTGTTAAAGATGTAAATTCTTTGGCCCCACCCTGACTTACTCAATCTGAAACACTAAGGGGGGTGGGCAGCAACCTGTATTTTAGCCATCCCTCCAGGAAATTCTAATGCAAGCTAAAGATTGAGACCTACTCTTAGAAGAAACCTAAATTTTCTCCCTAGTTTGGAGCACTGTAGGTATGGACAAAGGTTCTCTTATAGCATGTGGGGCCAAAGAGTGACAAACATAGAACTACTCTTAATGGGTCCTTGACCTTTGACATCTCATTAGTTCACTTACTTCTGAACATTTCATCTAGTCTCTGCCATGAAGTTTAGCACCTTCACTATGCCAGGCTGGCTGTGGTACACGACAAGGATACAGTAAATGACAAGAGAAATAAAACCTTCCTTCATGGAGCTCACTGTGTTTTTTTTTTTTAAGGCTCACATGATACACTATGATATTCCACTAGTGCTCATTTTTTATTTTTAATAAATCATACACTGTATCATATTTTATATATGTTCCTATCACTGTAATCATCCTGGATTGCAAGTATCTACTTCCATGTTTATCTCCCTGATTAGACCCATGAGCTCCTGATGAGCTATACTGTAGTCATCGCTTAATTCCCAGAACCTGTAGAGTTAGTATATAATAAATGCTCAATAAATGCAGTTTGAATGAATAAATATATTGAATAATCACTAACAAGCATAGCTACTGTTTATTGAGAACCTACTATGTGCTAACTCATTTAAGCCTCAGAGTTTAATCCAGGGGGCAAGGCCTGCTATCACACCTATTTCAGAGATGGAAAACTTAAGTGTCTCCCTTTGGAGTCCACGCTCCACTCAACACCACTTAACGACACAGCACCCCCACGCTGACCGAGGTATGGGCCAGGATGTGGCAGCAAAGCATATGCTACTTTTGCCTCTGCCACAGGCCTTGGCTTCTGCTGAGCCTTTAGCCTGGAAGGCTCTCTCCTTTCTTATTCACTGTCTGTTCAAGAGTGACTGCGAGGCTTTGCCAGATCAACTTACCCAGTCCCTTTCCAGCTTTTCTTCCCCCAGAAATTAACTGTCTCTTTATTATGTAAATTATCTGTTTGTTCTACTTCTCTGCTACTGCACTGTCAGCTCCAGGAGGACAGACTGGAGAGCTCACAGCTGTATCCGCCAGGCCAGGACTACGCCAGGCATGCGGTTAGAGTTTGCTAAGTTTTGTTGAATGGATACATGTTAGTACTGTCTGGTGACTTTTGTCCCATTTAGGAACACATTTTTCATTGAACTCTGGACGAATTCCCATTTATCCTTGTTGAGTTTCTTTTTATGTCTGTCTGTACGATCCTCTAATTTATTCAAACGCCACTGGATTATTCCAGCTCTTGGTGTCAATTTTTTTCTAATTAAAGTAAACTGCCATTTGTTTCTCACACTGATCTTTAACATGAGACATCTTGTTCTTGTCATAAATATGACTCATGTGGAAAAATGTAAGTTGAATATAGGGGCTCGTATGTACCAGGATGTTCCTATCGATATTTCAGACATGAAGGCAGAGACAGAGCCATAGATGCCTGCCTGCTTCTTGGGTCATGGTCATAATTTCAGTGGAGTATTAGCCTTTTGGATGTGTATGACCTGGAATTCCACCAATGACTAAAATGACCCCTTTGAAAGCAAATACCACATTATTTACACAAACACTTCAGGTTTTTCTCTCCCTCTGCCGTAATATATCTTCAAACTGAACATTCACAGCCATGATGTAAAATATCCAATACACAAAAGATCCTTATGCACAAAAAGAAAAAAATAAAGCAAGGAAAGAAAAAGAGATAAGCCCGCCATTACACTGATTTCCTTAAAGACTATAAAAGGAATGAAATGTGAAGGTCATAAATGTGTGTCTATTTGTTTAGGGAAGTCTTACAGGTAGTATAAATATCATCAGCTACGGTTGCTATGGGGTCTGTTTGTTTGCCAAACAAGAACACAAATAGTTACACAAAAGCAGAACAACACATGGGTATATAAATGGAGGAGGCTTTGCCTTCTGGTAAATTTTTCAAAGTGCCTTTTAAAATGTCCCTCTTTTTCACCTTATTCACTGGGACATCTCTACTTTCTTCATTCTCCCTTTGCACTTCTAACACCTCCAGGCAATGTTTTACTCTCAAATTTCTGAGGCTGGTAACAGTTTTCTTGTCCTTTTCTTCACTGTAAGATTTAAAACCCAGAAATATTAGACCAACCATCCAAACTGGACAACAAAAATAGTTTTCACAACTGAAAATGCAGACAGAGAGAGAGAGAGAGAGAGAGAGAGAGAGAGAGAGAGAGGGAGAGGGAGAGAGAGAGAGAGAGAGAACTACCCCTTCATCAGTTTATAGAATTCTACTACAAGTGTGCAGCCCTTGAGTTAACCCATGAACCACCACCCAGAAAGGTCTGTGGGTGCTTTTAACTGACTTTCTATAAACCAAGTATGTTTCATGTACCAGAATTATACCTGCTGAGTTTAACCACGTGCTTCAAAAAAATAAAGTGGGGTCGGGGGCAGCAAGGCCGTTCTCCCATTTCTTCTCAGTTGAGAGGCAGAGTGCGGGTGAGTGTGGCGTGTGTGCATGTCACACACTCACATCTACAATAAAACAGGCTGCGCGGCGGCGGCTGCCTACTCTTCACACTACATTGACCGCGGGCCCCACCCGGCACAGCCCGGACGCCTTTCTGTGAATGGGACAGATTGCCATATGGATGAAGACACTGAACAAGCTGTACAACTCTTGGCGACATGTGCCCGGGGGATTGTCCCATATTAACACCACCTGGGCTGTGGCAATTGTGCTCTGTATGTGCAGTGGCACTGAGGAGCCCGTCAGGAGGTTATTTTTGAGTACACGCAAAAAGGAAAATTACAGTTAAGAGAATTCTCTGGCTAGCGTATCTGTTGCTCAATTCCCGAAATAGTTTCCCAAAGGAACGGTTATCTTCTTTATTCACACAGGCAGAAGTGACAAGCTGGAACACATATTAACAATTTCCCTTTGTGAGCTTCCACTATTGTTTTAATGAGGAGAATATAGTTTATAATATACTTAGGCCCTGACTGATTACAAAGGGGGGGTGGAATAAAGAACTTGAGGAATGCTGTACATATGTCGCGCTCTCATTTGCATCACCCCAGTGAGCCAGCAGCAGCCTGGCAGCTCCCTCGGAGAGACCTACAGGGCCAGGCTAGCGGCTAACACCAGGGCAAAAGAGCAGTGCAAAATGAATGAATGAATGAATGCATGAATGAACGAACGAACAGAATCACAGTGCATCTTTGTGAACCTTAAAAAAGACCAACACATGACTTCCCTTTAAGACCCCAGCATAGGTACCCCCTCATCTGGCTCCATTATTGGCTTCAGAGCTTAAGACTCCTAGTTGCCCTTTATACAAAACAGACTGACGTCAGGACTTCCCCAAGCCACTGGAGGCCCTCGGCTTCCATTTCTACTTTTGAATGGTTCTAATGTCCATCAAAGAAAATTTTCTATTCATCTAATCCAAATGGCAAAGGCGTACCTTTCGAAAACACCATTTACAGGTAAAAGGGTAAAACCCAGTACCATGGATAAAACCATGAGAGTTCCTGAAAGGCTGGTTCTCACTGTCCTGGCCACGTCCTTCCCCTCCCACCCCTGATGGAGAACAAGTGTCAGGAAAGCTAAGGCTCATTTGTGAGGAGGGGATGCACGCCCTTCCACCCAGGTGCAAATGCCTACAAAGTGGCTGGGTACCAACAAAGGAATCTGGCAGAAAACCCGTACCACCAGCAGCAACTCATCGGAAAAGAATGTCTACCCTACAAGATGAAAGAAATGGGGGGGGGGGTTCAAACATTATTTTGGGTGGGAAATCTGGCACACTAGACACCAGACAGCCTGTGGTTGAGATTCATATTATGCAATATCCCAGGAAAAAAATTAAAATCAACCCAATTGAAGAGAAACTTATAAAATGAACATGACTCTCCAGACCAGTCATGTCATTTTATTGGAAAGCATTTATCATTTAAACACAATAAATAGGAAAAGATTTATAGGGTCTAATGATGCTGTGTTATGGTAAAAGGCACTTTATTGAGGTAAGGCACAACAGCTGTTAGACAATAATGGCTCGGTTTTTTTCTTTTAATCACCCCACAAAGTGAACAGTCAAAAAAAACCCATAAACTCTTCCCTTATGGCATGCCAACATTTAAAAGATTTTCTTCCCTTGCCCTCCTGCATGCATGAATGACAAGAGGCAATACAGCACCATGCCACACTGCCCTGAGAGAATCCTCCCTCCTAACTTCTAAGGCCCAAAAGCAACTGGTTTTAAGCAATGAGACAGACAGATCACAGCTCAAAGCATGATGGTTGCTAAACACCAAGCAGCATGTTTGGGGGTATAACATGCTTCTTTCCGACATAAGCAGGAGTTTTTTTGCCCTAAACAGGTTACTTCCTCTGCAGATGGATATGGGACAGGTGATGCTGCCAACAGTCGGCTGTGGAGCAAAAATAAGCACCTGCAGTTTAGGCCTCTGCTGCGGGCCACGCCCACTACTCTTTCCGGTCCCCCACACCTGACAAGACATGCCCAGCCTGCTCTCCACGCTCTCCACTGCTCACCAGCTGCTTCTACCCTCCTGACTTCCCTCCTCGGAAAAAGGTAAGGTGGGGGACAGGACAGCTGGGAGTTTCTTGGGGCTTCTTCCGAATTATGGCTGAACAGATAGGACTGGCCCCAGACTATAACACTTGGAGGTAATGGCCTGACCTTGATTCCCTGAGTTTTTACCAACTGGAGAGTCTAGTTAAAAGTCTGGGCTGGAGCCAAGGTGGTTCTGACAGCACTCCCTGGCACCTGCCAGAGTACGGCAGTCATTGCAAGGACTTGAGGGTCAGGGTGATCTCAGGTCTAGTCCCTGCATGGTCACTAACTCACTGTGTGATTTGTGCAAGTGATAAAATCATTCTGGGCCCCAGCTACGCCACCTGTACAAAGGGGACAGTCTACCCCACAGGGTTACTATGACGATTAGATGGGAAAATCAGGACAGTATCAAGTCCTACGTCAAGTCCTTTGAGTGCTGACTGTGTCTGGCACAAAGTAACAGTTACATCAATGTTAGTTACATTATCATCACCATGCTGTGCTAGGATGGTGATGACCAGGGGAAAAAAGAACCTAGAGAAAGGAAAAATAGAACCTTAAAGAGGTTATGCCCTTTGCTGATGATCACAGAGCCAAGCAGCAGAGCCAAGAAGTAAACCTCAAGTTCAAGGTCTCGTGGTAGATCTTGAAGCAAGTAAGCAAGTGGAGTTTGGTCCTTCCAGTAATACTACTTCTACTTTGCTGGCTCATACAAGAATGTTAAGCTGCTAGTTTTGTAGACTGAATATGTCTGGGATGTTCATCGGATATTTGGAGAAAAATCTGTTCTTTCCAACAGTGTCAAAACCCAGGTAACCTAAACATGCTGCTTACACTGCTTCTCAAACTTGAATGCATGTACCAAAGCCCCGAGGATCTTATTACAATGCAGATCCCGATTCAGTTCACCTGGGGTAGGGCCTGAGGTTCTGAGCTTCCAACCAAGCTTCCAGGTCATGACAAAGCTGCTGGTCTGCAGCCTTTGAGTGGCAGGAAACTAGGCTATGTATGATAAATGCAAATTCCTGAGCCCCATCTCAGACCAAGAAAACCCAAGTCTTCATGAGAAAGGGCTAGGAAGCTGTGCGTTTAACAAATACCCCTGAGAATATCATCAGGGAATCTGAGAAACGCTGGTCTAATGGTTAAGGTCAGGAATTAGCAAACCTTTTCTGTGAATGGCCAGATAGTAAATATTTTAGTTTTCGTGGACCATATGGTTTCTACTATAACTACTCAAGCTTGCCATTGTAGTGTGAAAGTAGCTATAGATAGTATGTAAATGAATGTGCATGACTGTATCCCAATAAAACTTTATTTACAAAAATGAGCAGAGTGCCAGATTTGGCAGGCTGACCATAATTTGTTCAACTCTGTTACACATCACTGTAATGCCTCCACCCATACTGGCAGGAAGTAGCAGTAATAATTTTGGAGACAATTTGGGACAATTTGACCACAGGTTCTCCAAAATGCTCTAATGAGAAAGAAAAGATTTAGGATAACTACTGTGCTCAAATCAAAAGAAATACAAAACAAATTATCTGATTTTTGAAAAAAAAATGATTGAAATGAGGAAGAACTATTCAGACTAATGGGAGCTGGAGTTTAAATTTCTGGCTCTATAAGCCCTAAATATCAGTATGAGAATATGCAAAAGTTTAGAGGCCTGTGCATCTGGAACAGTTCTGAAAACAAACTTCTAGAATTTTAGCAAGTAAACCAAGAGCACCAACATTTATTCGACAACCCAGAATTTAGTTCAATTAAAAAAATAGAAATGCAAACACCACGTATGCCCATGTTTCAAAGTTCCCTGCCGTTTGAAAATAGCAGGGCCCATAAACACAAATGTTATTGTTATATAGTCAAACGCATGGCAGTGTGTCAGAAGGCCACAAATCAAATAGAGACTGTATCAAGTGAAATTGCCTAAAAGTACACTAGCTGGGCAAAACCTTCCGGGGTTAATGGGGTTATGTGAAGGCAGCTGCCAACTACAGAATGCAGAAAATGCAAGCAACGGGAACACATGGGGCTGTGTCAATAAATTAGAATAAAAAAAAAAGGGAAGGGATATCATGAGAGGAAAGATGGTAGGTTAGACCTCATAGAGAAAAGTGCCCAGTTTGGGTCACCTGTTTCTGGGAACAATAGGGTGCCTCAAAGAAAGCAGGGGCTGCACAACCACAATCTTTGCAGAGTTCAAAGACACCTGTTTCACCAAATGCGTAAGGATATCTTGGAACAAATATTTAAAACAGTGCTGAGTCTGAGAAATATTCAAGTTATAAAACATCTATCAATGGTGGCTGAACGGAAAGCAAAACGCTGGGAAGGATCAGGGGGAAAAAAAACAAAAAAAAGACAATTTCTAATTTGGATTACAGAGGACAAGCTGAAATAGAGTAAGGACCATATGATGTGTTCAATGAGGAAACGCAAGATACATAAGACAGGAGGGAAGTGGGGATACTTCTGAAGGAGAGAGGCTTCTTTTGTATGCTCCTGTTTGTAAATCCTGCCCAGGGTTCACTTTTGTTCTTTATGTGTTGTTTCGGACCATAAACCATTTACATTTTGTAAACTTGCCCCCACCTTCATGAAAGGCCACCACAGAAGAGGAAATTATGGTATTTTTATTTAAATGCAGTGATTTGCACATGGCAGGTTAATGAATGTGTTTTTGCATTGAATGTAAACTTAAAATTTCTTTTAGGGACATTGATTTTAATTTACCCTAATTTAGTATTCACTTCTAAGCGGAGTGAAAACTTTTAAGTACTATGTTATGAACTGAAAGACAGACCTCAATCTGGATCTTAAATATGCCACCAACCAGTTCTGTGATCCTAGGTTACCTAAATTTCTATGATTCGATTTCCTCATCTGTAAAATGGGTATAATAATCCCTACTGCTTCCCACGTGGTCAAGTGGACAAAATGAGACATCGCTCCATATGCAAGAGCCTAGCCGGCGCTTGGTACGGAGAAGAAACTGATTAAATATGAGTTCTCTTCCCTTTCCCTAGTGCAACATAACGTAATGTGATATTTAGAATTTTAATTCAGGCAATTACTTAAGTAGTAATTGCTATTTGTATTTACATAGCTGCTTTGATCCAAGAAGCTCAAAGGGCTTTACTAAATTTAGCATTTTAATAAATGTTTCATTTGCATTCTGTTGATTCTGTTTACCCACACCAAAACTTGGAATTTCCTAAAGTGAGACAGTCAGACAAGTTAAGGAAACAAGACAAGATCTTCAGGTTTACAGGTATCCCAGGCCTGAGTTTTGTGTGTTTACCTAAAAAGTCAAGACCTCCTGCTCCTGTGGAATAAAATGACAGTAAGAGGCTTGAATGCACCTGCTTCCACTTGTAGCTCCCCTTTAGATTGGGCTGTTGAACTTGATCCCCGCCACGCTTTTCTCAGGCACTGACAACAGAGGTTATGTTTGTTGCACCGGCGCATTTATGTATAATCAGCACAATAAACATTATTAAATTGCCAGGAGAAGATCAGAGCACGAAGCACGGCGCCAGTACTGAATTCTAATGATGCTGAATGTCCGTGATTGCACGGGGACGGGATCTTAACAAGCCCTGATGTGAACGTTGGCACCCGCCTCACAAATCACATGGGCCGCTCCTCCTGTAACAGTGCTGAATATTGATAAATGTCTCTACCCTGTGCAACAGGGAAGTGGGTTTCTATTGGCAATCTTTACCAAAGTGTGTTTTTTCCCTTCTCTACACTCAAGGGTTTACCCTGAATGATTTAATTATAATTTTCCCTGTGTAAGACAAATTAAAGAGGAGAGTAGGAGTGTCGTGCCAAGCACATTATTTATCTCCTTAACAGATTGCCGCTCACCAAACCCCAGAGCTGCTGCTGCTGCAGCGGCTGCTCACAGAAGCCAGCAAAATGCACGGGGCAAGGGTGGGGGAGAAGTTTTCCAAACAGCATGGAAAGACGCAAGCCAGTTGAGATTAGTAGACATCTCACTACTTTAAAAACAAGCAAAACACTCTCATGCTACTACCTTTTTCCAACAAATTTCACACAGAGCACTCCCAGATCCTTCCAGAAAGAATTCTTAAAGCTGTTAACCCAAGGGCAAGTTTGTGGGGCTAGATTATTTTTCAACGTGGCAGGGGCTCTTTTTCCTTGTTCAGTTACTGCTCCATGAGAATGGAGGGAAAAGAATATGACACAGAAATCAAAGAAGAGCTTGGAAGGACATAGGTTTCACAAATGCCTTGGAAAGTAAGGGATAAAACTTCTCCAAGGCAGGGACAAGGATTCCTGAAACAACTGGAAGCTCAGTGTACAAGTGAGAACATAATTTGTAGTAATAGCTTTAAAAAAAAAAAAAATCTTCTATTTAAACTGGATATCATACATGTGGTTTTTAAATTAACCATAATAGGGCGATGCCACAAAAAATTCATTTGAAGTACCTATATGTACACAAAGCTGGCTAACTAATAATTGATTTTTTAATAATCAATTCTATGAGCTTAAAACTTTAGAATTATCTTTCGCTTAAAGTGCTTATTTGTCTTGTTAGCTACATGCAGTTAAAATATGCTGACTGGAATGTTCTTTTAATCTAGCCACGTCTAGAAACCTACTAGATAATATAAACTGAGAGATTCAAGAGATTAAGTGGTGGCGTATGATTTCATAGTTGCTTCCTTTTTGCATGTACAATTGGAAAACTCAGCCTGCTTTTACATCCAGATTAAGGCACTTCTGATCCTATACTCTAATTTTAGCATGTAGATTAAGCAAAACTTTTGTACAGACAAATATGGACCCTAAAAAATTCAAACAAACTTAGTATTCCGGAATTAGACTGTCTCTTTAGATCCATTTACCTTAGAATGTGCCTTAAAACATGAAAAGCGTTATTCTTCTCCCATTTGCCTCCTTGCTAATCTGTCACCTGAGTGCAGATATACAACCTTTTAGAATGAAACCGAGCACAGCGCATCTCAACAAGAAGAGTTTTCTGTGTCAGAGGAAATCTGTGCAGGCTCCACAATGGCTGACAAGGTTGCAACAAATACCTTAAGTGCATCAGTCGGCATTTTTCAGCGTATGGCCTCCTGCTCTGCCTATGGGTAAAGATGTAATTCAATCACTCTGCAGTAAATGGACGGCATCAACCTCAGGACATCGAAAGCAACTCCAGCAAAGGACAACAGCCTAGAACCTTTTCTTTAATGCTATCTAAGGTTTTCTATTTTGGAAAAAAAAATAATAAAGACATTATAAGAGTTATAAAGCAAGAGCTAAGATTGGCTTCCAGACATACATATCTATCCTTGCTAGAAACAACAGAAGCCACATTTTGCCCAATGGCTCTAAATCGATTCTTAGGGTCCACCATTCTATTCTTCAAACTCTGCTGAACTAATGTGCTTAATGAATCTTTTAGTTTTTTCGTGTCTGCCACAGAAATTCCAAAATGATCATAAAATAGTTGGAAATTTTGGTTAAAACATACATATTATCCTCATCCTCAAACTATAACCACTCATAGTTTTTATACTTAAACATGATACATATAATGTATGTGTATGTGTGTGTATATATTCAGAAAATATTTTTCTGGCATAAAGATATACATCTAATAAAACCAGTGGGTTTCCTAATGCTCAATATTTTGAGAAATATATGAAATTGTATTTGTAACTGCTTAACTGAAATAAATAATTAAGTAATTTTTCACTGAGTCAGTTTTATTTAAAAACAAAATACAGATTTTGCTTTTTCCTGATGGCAATGACATTTACTATCACATAGTACTTTTAAGATTTCTTTTCTTCTGTGCGTGGAAGCTCTGCATATGAAATTATATAGGGAACAGTTTAAAAATAGGAAACTGGAAAAAAAAGTTTTCAATTTTAGGAGCATTATATATTCTACTTTTGAAAGGCATTTCAACAGCAGTATTAATGCTTCTGGGTGCTAAGATATAATAACATGAACTAACAGCTTTATTTTCTTAGAACTCCATGCTAATATGACATATTCCAGATCTGTAAAACAACCTCAGTTTCAACTAACATTCACAGGAAGCTCACGGCAATTAAAAACTATAAAGCTTTAACCTCCAAATAGGAATACTGGAGACAATGCTACCATATAGCCCATGACCAGGAGAAAATGTGCTGTGTGTGTTTGTGTGTATATACGATAGACATCCCCCCACCCCACCCCCTTCCACCTCTCCATCCTTCAAACCTTCACTCCGTGTCTATGCAGAAAAGACCGTGTGCTTCGGGGACACAACCATGGAAAAGATGGGCTCCCAGCCTTCCAGGGGAACAGTGTAGAGTAACGTAAGTTCTATGTTTTCTCAAACCATAATTCAAAATTGCCCACAGCAGACTCTACTATTCCCTTAGAAGGCTCTTAGAGCCAAGGAATTCAGTTTGTACGGAGTGAGCACTTGGCAGAAGGAGCAGGCCCGGAAGCCTTGAAATCCAACCCATCCAATGAGAAACGACTAGACTCCTGCCCAGGTTCCTAAGCTGAGAGTAGATCTACATAAGTGCTAATTCCATGTTGAAAAGGTGAAAATAATTAGATGCTTCACACCCAAACCATACTGAATACATTCCTAAGTAATGATATGCACATTCAAGTCACATGGATCCATTCAAGGATCACCGAGACATAGCGAGACAGGGCCACCCACCCCTCCCATATTAAAGACAGTTTTGGACGCATCTCAGAGGCTTGTCCCTACCTTTCCCTTTTGGGAGTGTGGACTGAGAGCTGTCCATTGGTAGAGGCATGTGGGTTCATTATTAAGGAGGTCTTGGAAGGTGCAGAGGAAGAGACACATGTCGTGGTCAGATCCAAACTGCTGTGATTGTTGCCTGTGGTTTCTTCTGCAGTGTGAGCACTTGTCACTTCTTTCCAGAGCTGCTGCAGTTCTGTTGGAATCATGCCTGAAACAAACAAATTGGATAATTAAATCAATTAACAGCTAATTCCGTCCTCTTCAAACAGTAATTAAATCAAAGAGTCAGTAAACAAAGCCTAGTGTTACGGGGGTTTTTTGGTGTGTGCAGTTCCCCCCACTCCCAACTAAGGCAAATATGGTAATAATAAGTGTGTCCCACTGAGCAACCCAGGTGAGGTGCCACCAACACACATAAAAAACACTCATGAAACGGATGCAAAACATGGTTACTCTGCAACAATGGTACACGCCTCTATCCATCCAAAATGTTGTTTCTCAATTTTTGAAAAAAAGTAGATAGATGTTCCCTTATTTTTAGACACAAAGAAGGGCTCAAAATAAATTTGTTCAACTATACTATTATGACAACACGAAACACAAAATGAATAATTTTTGTGCTTAAGTCTTAAATGATGACAAATAGCTTTGTTATTAAATATAGTTTTTATTAATCACTTTTAGACATAAATTATGAATTCATATCGTCTTCCTGAAATGCTTTTCAACTTTTAACAGTCAAATTGATTATACTATGATTATTTCATTAACACACCTATCTTCCTCATTAATTTTGGTTTCTAGTACCACATGCTTAATTGATGGATGTGTCTACTGAAAAAGTGTATAACTTTTTATACAAGTAACACTATTATTACTGTCATTTCTTAGATCAATGGTAATGAACCATTGCAGAATAAAATGAAAATGTAAAATAAACTTGGAGGAATAAAGTTCTCTTGTTTTTTAGGGGGTCAAAATGGACATGGGTTTTAAGGAGTAAGCCACAACCTGTATTTTCCTCCAAGAAGAGATACAATCCCTATGTCAATCTCACTGCTGTTGGGCATACCTCTACAGCCAGGGATTTCCAAATCCCACCTCAATACATATTCTAGCACATATACGAACAGAAGAAAAATAATCTGAATGGCAACTAACAACAACAAACAGCAGCAGCTTCCTTTGAAAGAACATTGAGAAGAAATCATAAACCCTTATGTACATAAGGTAATTCTGCATTAGAATCGGATGTCTGGATTGCAGTTCATTGTTTCAATCAACTGTAACACAGCTATCCTAGAAAGCCTGCCATTTTCTGACTATATAGCAGCAGCCGAAACAGGCATGTTTCTTACCAAACCTAAGGTATTGAATTAAAAAAGAAGGCTGTGTGCATTATATTCATTTGAAACACATAATAAAAAATGCCAAGGTCTAAATTTAATTTATTTTTGTCATTTAGAATACAATGGATAGATAATCATCTCAACGTGATCAGCCAAACATCTTTACTTTGCTAAACTGTTAAAGATTTTAATTATGCTAGCATTGGAGAGCACTGGTCTAATGAGGCGATGGACTCCAGAGAATCCGAGTGGTTAAGAACTGTGAAATGAGTCTGATAGGATTTTTTTATATTCACCGTGGATCGTTTGCATATCAAAGAGGAGTAAATTATTGCACAGCAGACCAATAACCTTCCCCGCCTCTCTGAGAAGAGCGTTAACAAAAACAGTTGGTCTCTCCTAACGGTTCTCCACGAAAATGTTCAAATGCTCAAGTATTTGCAATTAATATATATTATAAAGGAGGCTTCAAATGATACATTAAGTGGTCAGATAGTCCTAGAACGCACCCTCGACAGACAAGTAGGTTTTCTTCTACCTTCATAAAAATCAAATGCCAATTATATTTTGATGGATTTTGTCCCAAATGAGCATTTAGTTATTAGGCATATTCAATTATTACTTGTCCCCTGAAATTAAACCTCAGAGGCAAATTAAACAAAGGGAAAAGGTCACTACACAATCCCGTGTCCGGTTTTGCTGCATCTGGGCTGTTATTTTCCAACACCTTTGGAAGTGGCAGGTGGGACGGGCTTGCAGCGGGCAGGCTTGCCACTGTTGTCTGCACACCAACAATTACCTGTGAATGTGGCTGACCCTCAGCCCACTGTTTACTCAATTGAGACAATAGTGAATGGGATTGTCTGCTGATGATAGCATATTGATATAAAACCCCACAAGTCAACACCTATTTTTATGTTCTAGGGAGTAAACACATGAAAAGAACAAGCCGCCTGTTTTTCAACTCAAACTAATTGATTTCTGGGTCAGTCACATAGGAGGTGGGAAGACTAGAAGAACAGGGTTCTAACAACTGTGTTAACACTTTCCCTCCAAGAAAAGCAGAACTTTGAAGCTGTTTTAAAAGATCTTTATCCAGCAAATAAAGACAAAGACACATGTTGTTCACCACTTGTTATACCTACAGAGCACATCAATGTTACCCTACTCTCCTTTCATTGCAGTGGGCTGGCAAATCAGTCGCATCATCCATAGGGAGAAAACGGTAAATAAAATAGTAACTCATTAAGTGACAACAGCAGTACTTCTGGGTCAAGCTGTAATGTGATAATTACATTTAAGAATGTTTTCATCAGACTTAACAGAGAGGCAGTCACATCACTCTCCTCCATCAATGCTGTACCTTGTTCAATGAATATTATCTACCAAAGGGTGCTGTTATGTGACAGCCAAGATCTCATGATAGAATTAAAACAGATAACTGGTAAGCTAGTCACTCACCAGATGAAATGGATATCAAAGAAAGGATGCATTTCTTCCAAAATGGCAGAATAAGAATAATAGTAACAAGTTATACAAATCCATTTGCAGGTACATAACCAAGCATGTAATTTTCTCCTACCTAGAGTTTACATTTTAAAAATTAAAAGGTCAGAATGATACTGAAAGAATAATTCTATATGAAATTACTATTGCTAGGGAGGATCAGATGATTAAAGAGACCAAGGTGAAGAACGGATATGCTAATTGTGTAAAACAGAGAGAAAACCCTACAATAGCCTTAAAAACAAAAAACACCCCTCTGTTTCATAATATAAAACCTTCAGAAAAAAAGGCCTTCAAAATAGTAACTATTCCTACACTTTGACATTTACATACATGCTTAAGGTTAACTTAGCAAGGCCATGGACAGACATGTAAAAGAATCCTGGTGATTTTATTATGAAGTGGGTATTACCAGCATTGTTAACAGATAACCTCTGTGTCTTGCAACGGTTTCTTTTTCCAGGACAACTGGCCCCTTCATTATAGAAGAAAATGCAGGCACAGGTTTAAAAAATGTATGTTGTGGGGACAGTTGACAGATTACTGTTCATGGAACTCAATTTTACAACCCCAGGTATCACTGGCTCAAAGACAAACAGAGTTGATCAACCTTTTTTTGTCCTTGTACATCCATACCCAGGTGACCATGTTCAAGCAACCAGAAAGTTGATTTAAACCTCATAATGACATCAGTGTTAAGCCATCATCTCTCTGATAAAAAAAAATTGTGTTGTAGTCCAACATGACTGAATTCTCAAGTCACTTTGGGTGAGAGGGTGGGGGAGACAAAACCAACCTCCTGATTCATGAGAGATGGACATGACACTGGTAAGTTCACTTTACTGCAAGAACCTGACTCCACAAATATTTATATTTACATTTATGCCATCTTGGGCATACACACACAAGCACCCCTTCGATTTTAAATATGCTTCTTCCTAATGTTGCAGGGGCTAATAGTTATAGCAGACTGCTAAACCTATCAATCAATGCCACGACTAGTGAATTACCTACCAGTGTCTCTGATATGTTACTGCAGAGATTACACTTCATGCATCACCACATTCATTTCTTTCACATTACACATGAGCTTGTCTTGTCACTGCCCAATTGCCCTCTTTTGGACAGCTTAACTGATGTACTATAACAATGAACCTTAGTGAGCAAACTTAATAGTATAGGAGCGGTGGGAAAAGATGAGAGAGGTTGGCGCTTGAGTCCGATAGGTGTGTCAGAATAGCCTGCCATGTTTCCAACAATAAACCCGAAGGTGTAATTAATGTACGCTATAACATTTTGCAAGCACAAAAAGGCACTTGCAGACACGTATAGCCTTTCTTTTCCCCTTGTGTTGCTCAGTTGCTCAAGTCTCCTTTTGATAGCAATGGAGATGCTGGGTAGGTGTCAAGCAGTTGAGCAGTCATGGCAGAAAAGGGTGGAGGGGCAAGAGAGAAGTTGAAGGAGGAAAGAGCCCTGGTCTCCATGTTAAAAACAAAAATGAAGAACAAAAGCAAACCTCATAAGGGGCAGAAGCTGGGTGTGGTTGACTTGAGAGAGAAGATTCAAATGCAGACATGCCTCCCTGACTTCTCTTGACACCAACAGTTGCTAAACAAATGACCATGCCTTAAGCAACAGGAAGGAGGTTCCACATTTTGAACCTTCTTCAGAAGGTCACTGAATCCAAGACACCAACGGCTCTAGCTACTAACCTTTAAGGCACACACACACACATCCAGATCTCCTAGAGCTGAACAGACCGCTGGCCTCGAGGGAACTGAAATCTGCTCTGCTATGTATGGGACGGGGGACTGGATTTCAAAACACCGGTATGGCATTTCCTTCTTCCTTTCCTCCCTCCCTCCTTCTCAGTTCTGAATAATCCATCTTCTTTCACATTACACACGTGAAAGTCAGAGTTCCTTAAACCAAGAAGATGGCCTAAAAACACCGAGAGTTCCCATTTGTTTCAGATGACCAACACCCCTGGGATCAAAAGTCAGTGGCTTGTCAAAAGAAATACACTAAATCCATGAACTCTTGTTATTTTTCAAGGAATCCCAGCTTTTGAAGAACTGGAGATGGAAATGGTACCTGTTCGGAGACGTGTAGAATTAAACTTGCTCAAAAATCAGATGAATGCAAAAAGAGAAAGAAAATAAAGAAAGGACCAAACAAAAAACACCTTTGGTTTTTGTAACAGAAAGAGATTGATTTTAATCATTTACAGAAAAATAAACTTTAATTTGTCCCTAGGTATTTTAAAAAATGGCATTTATAAAGCATTACTAAGATTTAAAATAGGACAAGTTACAGGATATAAAATGTGTCTTAAAATCACTTAACAAAAGCCTTCAAGAAAATTCCTTTGTGGTTCCAAACCGCAACACTAGAAGAGTCCATTAAAATACTCTAAGTGCAAAGTAGCAGTGCGTTCCCTCACTCCAAGAACGTGCAACCGTAGGATCGCTCGGCTACTGCTAAGGCTTCGGACCACCCTAAGACTTCATTTTGGCATCAACAAGCATTTTGGCTTCTCCAAGGGCCCATCAGTAGCTCACTCAGCTTTTTAAAAGAAGTTTCCACGCACATGTTTTAGATGGACAATGTCCTTCATGATAAGCTGGAATATACCGAGAGCCAGCCAGCCCACCACCTACACCCAAAGCCTTAACAGAGCTGTGCCTTCGGTATAATCAACACATACCTTGAGCAAGAGGTTGAAGGGGAAGGGCAGGCTGCCCGGGCTGAATTGTCAGAAGGCCTTGGCGCTGCAAAGACAGGAGGTGCTGCTGCTGTAACTGCTGCATCTGTAAAAGCTGCTGCTGAAAAGCCAACTGCTGGGTAGCCACCTGCTGTTGCTGTAAGAAATCAGGAAGAAAAAAAAAAAAAAATGAGATGGCCACTTCCCAAGGAAGGTTAAAAGTATGGATGCTTCAAAACTCACCGTCATCATCCAATGCTGAGAGCAGTCACTAGAGCTCAGCGGAGGGTTCAATGTCAAGGTTTAAGAGGGACAGAACACACCACCTCTGAAGAGGGGTGGGGGTGAGTGTGTTACCTTCCCACTGCCTGCTCCCACAGAAAAATAATTTGTCAATCAAGCCAGCTGTCCCTACAGTTTGAAAAGCCCCAGTTCTGTAGTGAAGGGATGAACTTTCACACTTTGAATTTTTTTTTTTTTTATTATTCACATCTAGAAAGAGGACGGCACGGCTCTAGTCTGAAGGGATTTGAACCCTGAACCTTTGAGGTGTAAGAGAACAAGCTGCCTCCCTCCCCGCCTGCAACGGCAGAAGCTTTTAACTACTCTGTTTATCACTTTTGACATAAATAAATGAGGAAAAATCAGACCTTTGAAGAAGAAAAACTTCATCTAATATTGTTAATTAGCCATGACAAACGATGAAATAACACTGTAAATCTTTCATAGAAACAGCCACTAGATTTTAATTACACACATTCATAATTTAGCAAACAACATCGTACTCGACTGAGGGTTTAACACCGAACGGCAGTCTGAGCTTCAGATGCCTTCACTTGGCTTTGGCCTCAGAAACTCCGAGGTCTGGTGCCTTGTCCCGCCTTCCCCCACCTGCTTTGTTCTTGGAAAGAAGGGGCTTTGCGATATGATAAATATCTTTCTGTTGATTGGACAATGACAGGGGGAAAACTTTTGTTGTGTAAAACATCAATACATCATTCCTGTGTTTAGCAGGCCTTGCTCCAGCCAAAAAAATTAATGTAGATTTCCTCAGTAATTATCTGAGTGATAGAAAGATAATACAGTGCAGTAGTACAATAAATAGAAGGAAATTGTCTAATATCCTTAATCTGCTAGGAATCATATCGAGGTGGAGGTCTTAGCCACGTTATGGCTAACAATTATAAAAGGAAAATTAACCCTTCCCAAACTGCAGCCCAAAAAGGAAAAAAAGGTTCTTCAGGAAAAGAACAAGATTAGTTTTCTTAACTCTGGGTATTAGTCAAAAGATCAGAGAGACTTTTGCAACTAAAAGGACCATCCAATCCTTTCAGAGCTTGCATGTTCTGGTTAATAACTAAGCTTTACAAACAACTGCATTCACTTAACCTAACACATGACCTTGATCTGATACATCCATAAAATGGTATGTATATCAAGACCTTCTGATGCAAAGTTCAAAGGAAGAGAAAAATGGTGGTTTCCTTTCGGTCTCCATGTAGTTTATTTTACAGTAAAAACCATCATTCTCATATTAGCAACCAATTTCAGACTTACTACCATGCCACTGAGAAAGTTAATTGAGTTTCACTCCAAAAAACAAATTCTATACCACTAACAACAAAAATTTAAATAAATTTAAATGAAAAGCCAGTGTTTTCATTTTAAGAACAGCATGCATAAAATGATCCAATTGTTTTCACCCCTTCCCAAGTTATCGCATTAATGTAAAACCCAATGATAGTTATATTCATGTCAAAATGATTTTTTCACTTCTTCAACAGATATTAACTCACGACATTAAAAAAAAGTGAAGGAAGAGAAAAAACAACATCGACACAGTAAAAGATCAGGGAATTAGCTCTTCTGAGTAGAATATAATGGGGGGGGTCGGCTGAAGGTAGGAGAGGGTGTTTCCTGTCTTACTGTAAATGAAATGTTTAAAAATTTCTGTATTTATCTAAAATGACTGATGCCTCTTCTGTTGTCTCTGCGGCCATCCCTAGGAAAAGCTCATGAAAGCTGTCCACGTTTGAAAAGCCAGGATATAAAAGTATACAAGGCCCATTGTCCAAAGAAAGAATTTAAAAGCAACACTGGTTGCCAAACTGTGCTCCCCACCCAGTTACCAAACACAGGATACGAGTCCGTTTGTTTACTTCTCACAATTGAATGCATACAAAAAAGGTCTCCGTGCAGTCCCCTCGACAGGTCAGTAGTCAGTGTTAAAATGCTAAAATGCCCTGATAAACCCTGCATTTTGGATCCCCTCCCTAGAGCTGCAGTCAAAGGTCTGTTTTCCTTTCTTCGGCTACTCCCTACTGCCTAACATAAACTGTCATAACTGCCCGGGACAAACGGCCCTTTTAAAACAATCAACTTAGCCTACCTCACCCGCACAGGATGGGATCTTTTTTTTGTAGCTTGATTTAAAAATGAATTCTGCCCTCTATTTTCCACATCATTTCTGTCAAAGATTAAATGATCAGTCACTTCAACAGCTGCATGGGGCTACATCTCCCTCTCCCCACCTAATAGCATCTATCTTCCAAGGAAGGTCTTAGGTCTCCAACCTAATGTGCAGCCAAACTTTCCCAGGGAAACATCTCCAGGCAACTTTAGAGGGGAGAAAAAAGAGCAAAGGTACACTCTTCTAGCCAAACAGCAAGAGTCCCACTGCAGAGGTAATCAAAAAAGGGGAAAAAAAGGAGGAGGCGGCGAACCTGATGATACAAAATTATGAGCCACTAATGACTAGGGATTCAGTAAATTAACATACTTGTTCCATCTGTCAACATCCAAGTTCAAACCTTGTTAAAATCATAACCACCAGTCCACATCATGAAATTGCTACCATGTGACTCTATTTCATTTTAGCACAAAAGGACCACCACCTGCATGGTAATTTCAGGAGACCAGCCCCTTATCTCAGGAAAATAAGGATCTCCTAACTACTGTCACAACAGGTCTTGGCCAAATCTACTGGAACATGAACACACAGGGAAATCCAAGGCGACCTGTCCATTGCTCTGCCTACCTCCATTCACGGCAGCGTATCTCCTGGGTCACCTTTGCCTGCGAAATAGATGACAAAGCACAGACCACAGCAAACCCAGCGTCCTGGAGATGCTAAAATGCCACTACAATATCTCATGTTCTCTTTCAGACGCAAAGTATTCTCTTTTCACCCCTCCTCCCTTCCCAAACTCAGGCACCACCATCACCTTTGTGCTCTGAGATGCGCCCCTCTCTGACAACAGCAATTTGGGAGAGGTAACTTTTATCCTTCTTTCTGCTGTGTAACTTTCCCCTTCACATTTCTTTATCTGCCCTCTGAGCTCGTCTGAACTTTCATGTTCTCCCAGCATGCAGACGTGCATTCCAAACTATGTCTAACAGACCAAATAAGAGGTTAATAAGAAGTGGCAACAGAAAGGAAAAACACAATCCCTGGTAACTGATAAGAATGACAGTGGCAGCCCTTTTTTGTTTGTCTTCAAATATAGAGTTAAAGATCTTTAAAAAACTAAATTTTGATGCCTTTGAAAAGAAAGAAGCACAAAATAACAACAGGGGGTTATTGCCTGCAAGCCACAGGGGAGAAACTCCATAATTCTTATTCTCCCTTTTGAAGGCTGTTAGAAATCTGATTCAAAAAAGCAACAGCAGAAGGGGAAACCTCTTGAGGCTGTAACCATTTCCTGTGATCATGCATAATGTGCTTCAAAAGTGGGTTTTTACCAATTCTGTTGATCAATTGCACCTCCTTCATACCCCTTCTTTTTTCTGCTGTGTTTACATCTGATGTGACTCAATGACAAGCACTGTCTGAGACTGTGAAACAGGCCTGTCATGTTGATTTATGGGCGCATCAAACCACAACTTGTCCAAACTGAAGCTCGCAGTTCATTAATTAGAGAGTTGTGACTTTGAAGTCAGCTTTCAGACTGTGGTTTTTAACATTTGGCTTAATTTATATGCTCTTGAATGTGGATCTCTAAGGAAAAAACTGAAATTCCCTTCTTGTCTTTGAACTTCTTTTGACCGCACAATAATCATTTCTTTGTCCAGAGTGATGCCTGCAATCCCAGAGTCATTAACGCGCATTGAACTGCCACTGATGAGTAAGCCCTGCTGAATTAGAAAAACAGCCAGCAAAACAAAGCTGAGAGCCTTCTGCACAGTGATATCTCACAATTACATGCCTTCCCTCCCTGTGCCATTTCCATTTTAATTACTGTTAGTCCTTTAGATTTACATTTTAGACACTTTTTAATCTGTTCCCTTTTTTATTATAGCAGCACCCGGTAGTGCACCACTGTACTTAAGGTTGTGTCAGCATTTTCATTAAAACACCTCCTCCCCTTCACCCCAAAACTGCCCCTACTCTGCAGGGGTTTACATCCAGGCTGCTAAACAGGACCCCAGGGTGAAGGCTTTGCAGGGCATGGAAAATGTACCCAATTGGTGTCGAGGGAGGAGCCGGCAGAGGGAGAGTGCCTGGGTCATTCCCCCTGTGTGTGTGAAATCAGTGCTGCCTGGCACCCTCACTTACTTGAGGGACAGGGACGGGGACAGTCACCTGGTAAGACTCCCTTCGAAAGAATGAAAGTGGCCAACTGCTTAGGGCAGAGGAAGAAGGTGTGAAAGTGGACGGCACGCTGCTACAGAATTATAAACTGTCTCATCCCCAAAGAGAACACTTAAAACAAAAAGAATTTCAGTCCACTGTAAAAATATGAGGAAGGCAAGTTAAACTGGGGAACTCTGGAATGGGTAGAAAAATGTCATAATAATGTATATATGCACACGGATACTCCCACAACTGACTAAGCCTTGACCACACAGAACTGTACCGAAGGTGAAAGGGTGAGTCCCTAGACAGGCCTTACCATTTATGGGACTAACGCTGTCAACCCAACTGGGCGGTGTGGCCTAACGCAGTAACTTGTGGACACTACAAAGCACTGTGAGTACAGAAGCTATTGTCACACGCTATTTCTACCCCCCCAGGAAAACACAAATAATCCAAGCTGGAGTCCTCCTCTAACTTTATGTCCTGCTATCTGGTACATACATGCCTTTAGCAATCACAGTATGTATCACTTGCAGGAAGAAGTTAAACAAAGATGGGGAAGTTTAATCTTGTTCTAACTTTTTTGTTTGTTTCTCCAACCTCACAAGAAGTTATTCTTCCAATGGAAAAGGCCGTCATCACACACCCAAGCTCTCTAAGCTGGGGGGGGGGGATTAAGTGTGGGTCCAAGTAAAAGTTTACTGAAAGCACCTCACTTCCCTCCGCTATACCCTGGCACTCAGTTGCACCAGTTTGCAAAAGTAGCCCTGAAGGCTCTGCCCACGGTCCCTCGCACAGGTACACGTGCAGCGGTGTTATAAAATATGTGGCAGAAAGCAAATGGAACCCAGAAAAATCTGAGCGAAAACAGGACAATAACTCTCAGTCTGAAAGCTGAGAACCGATAGAGTCAGCTCAGTTGTGCAATCATTTAAAAGATGAATGACAGTTTAATAGCCACTAGATAGTCCTCTGGGATCTGTGGTTTGAAAGTAAAATATGTATTGTCGGTACCTCTTTAGGCTGTTTTCCAGCATGTTGTTGTTGTAAAAGTTGAAGCTGCAACTGTTCCTGTTGTTTTTTATAAAACTCTTGAAGCTGCTGCTACAAAGGAAAGAGAGGATGGTAAGTAACAGAGGGTAGCGCCAATCCACTGTCCCTTTTGGTGCCATACACAAACTGTGATTTGAAAAATAGCATCCTTTTATCTGTAATGGCCTGACCTTTAGTTTGAAACTCGACAATAAATTCAGTGCGCACTGACTATTCTTGGCATTATTGTTTGAAAAGTAATCTGCAAAATGAACTGATGAAAAACATACCATATTCTACACAAACTAATTAAAATAAGGCAAGGAATGACCTTTGATTGTACAACAAAGCCAGAATGCCCTTGCTGAGAGTCTGGTGAGTCTCCACTGCGTGCTTTCTCACTGATAGGGCCGGGCACTCTGGGGTAGTGTTCGGTGAGTGGATCACGGCGCTGGGAGCTTCCTCTGCATCCTCCTGTCTCCACCACCCCGGGCAGGAACTCCCACCACCCTAGGATCAAATCTCATCCATTTGGGTCTGGTGCCCATTAAGTCTAAATATTAGGTCCCCATGGCACAGTGACAGCCAGAAGTTCACTTCGGGATCAGTATACATATAAGAAGTAAAATCAACTCTGTGCCTTAAAATTAGCCAACACCAAAAAGCTTCTTCATGTTTTTTTTTTTAAAAAAAAAAATCCGTAAGCTTCTGAGTTGAAATGGGGACTTCAAGAGCTATCATATTTAAACCTGCTCCCAACGTGCTCCTCGTCTTGCTTTGATTCACACCATTTAGAAGCCTCTGGGCTTACCAAATAAAAGAGTGTAAAGCCACGTAAGCCTAAAAGATCTTATTTCTACCAAGTCCAATTACAGCCCTAATCTCGGTCCATCGGGTACTCTCCAGGCCCAAACCCTAGTCACTTTGGCAGGGCTCTTCTCTTCTGGGGATGCAAAAGCACATCGATTATTCAGGGACGGGTATGTGCCCTGCCCCACCCATCCTACCCTGCTCATCCTTCACTGGGCAAAGCAGCCACTCAGGTGGAGGGAGTTCTGAACGGAGTGCTGGGCCCTGGGTCTGTGGGAGGCTGGAGGAGGAGGAGGAGGAGGAGGAGGAGGAGGAGGAGGAAGACAATTACCTGTTGAAGCATGAGGGCCTGCTGCTGTTGGAGGAGAACCTGGAGCTGCTGAGGGCTCAGCACTTGTTGCTGGAGGATCTGCTGCATTTGCTGGGGAGTGATAACTTGAGGTGTCATCATAGCCACTGACACGGGAACCTAGAACGTTAATGAAGGATAAATAGGAAGCCAGGAAATTACCAGCACGCAGCCTCTCAGGTTCAGCGGCAGACTGCCATCAGCCTGCTTAAAGAACTGACCGATTTCCCACGCAAAACCTATCTATCCAGAGGGGATGCAGGCGATAAATCCTATTTCATCTATTACGCAGTTGATTTTAAATAAAGAAAAATAAAATAAAACCCTGCAGCACTGACAGCGGTTCAGGACGGACTTGCAAAGCAGACGAGGAGGAAGAACTTAAGGCCTAACTGGAGTTAGGACAGAACAGTTTCAATTTCTTACTAGGAATGCGTGTTTAGTCAAAATGAGTTGCAGGAAGTTAACCCGAACTTGAATTCTGTTTTAGGGAAGGCAGCATATGGGAGCCAATACCTTTGCAGCTGGAGCTAACATGTCCATGTCTTTGGTGGACAGTGATTTTAAGAACAATCAATGAATGCTTAGTCTTGTGGGTAACGGAACCTTGGACACACCTTCCGAACTTAAACACAGACCCTTCCTATGATGCCTTTTACCCTACCTTATTCACCCGGCATACAGATGTCTCAATTCTTTCATATTATGTGCAATACCATTAAAAGCCGCTTTCCATGACATTTCAGTGACAAACAGTTACAGTGATGAACTTGATAGCATTTCATATTTGCAACTGTTAACACGTTTCTGCACGGGCATCTCTGCAAGGAACCTGCACACTGTATCTGAAAGGATGATGTCTTGTTCAGATAAAACACTGACATTAAAATGACAGGCTGTCTTGGCCAAGGTTACACAAATTGTATTCAAGCGGATACCTAATGACAATGCTATGAATTCTGCAAGCTTTCTAGAATGTAATTTAGCTATTCAAAATAATCACTGCACTTGTGTTTAATTTGCAGACTACATGAGAACCATTTTGTCAGTCCCCGTAATGCAAGAAGACTATTTCATGAAAAATCAGCACCCCCCCCAAAATAAAAAGATAAGGAAAGAAAAAACAATGAAAGAAAAGACAAAACCTGTATGTCTTCTAACAGTAATATTTAAGCATCTTAACTTTTCTTTGGTTTCTAATCAAACATGTGACAGCAAGAAGCTAGAAGCAGTAAAGGATATACTTTGTTAAAAAGGATCTGCTGTCATCTCATGTATTACAATAAAAGGTAATAACATGTTTTGCACTTTGCCTGTGTGCCACTTAAAAAAAAAAAATCCGGCAGACAATAGCTGATCAGAAGATAAAAGAATTAAAAAATCTTTCAGGGGAGCAGTAAGCAAAAGGCAGAAATGCAGTATTAATTTTATGTAACATAATGTCTTAATATGCAGTTTATCTTGACTTTTTCACATGATTTGTCCTGTCATTTGCATAGCGAGCTCTCATTCCTAATTTCACAGTCATTATGCACTGATGTCCCGATTTCTCAGCATCACTAATTTTGATGAACTAAAAATGGTTCCTGAAGGTCAGATTCACGTACAGTGAATGTTCTCCACTGTTGTTGTGGGCATGTTTCGTGTGTAGGGATGTTGATGTGCAAATTTCACATGTTTAGAAAACACTAGCTAGAACATTCGAAAAATTTCATTAACCCAACTCTGGAAGGTCATACATGAATTCTTCCTATTACAGTGGCCTTTTAAGTATAGATGTAGATACACTGTAATTTAAAACAGATGGGCATGTCTGAATATTTTTATATGCAAAATGGGACAGATGTATATGAATGGATAAATTATCCTTTTAAAAAGATAATTTGCAGCACGAAATATCACCAATGATTGGAACAGTGAACTTGCATTCAGTCTAGGGCAAACACCAAGAAGACATTATCAAAACATCTAACCATCTACAAATTAATTCCAATTAATCTACTTTGTCTTAATACAGAAGAAACTTTTTGAATTTTTAAACATGCACTGGGTGCCAATCACTATGGTTTGAGCTGCTAAAGCCAACATATCACAATAGAAGTTTACTTTTCCTTGAGAGTTGCATCATCATACAGGGAGGTTTGATTAAGAAAACAAAAGAGCCATGTTTAAGGTTTCTTTTTTCCTCTGCATTTCTTGGATGATGTACAATATAAATATTCTTGAGCCAAATTTCTGATGGTGATGAACAGGAAAACAGACAGGAATAGGGTGGTGTAAAATCTAAACTGGTGATGAACAAGAACTTAACAGAGTTACAACAGAAATTATCGTAGAAATAATTGCCCGGTCATAATTTTTTAAAGAGCTGTGGAAATGCTATGCTAGAAAGGGGCACAAGTGAACTTTTGGAGGTGATGGAAATGCCCTATATCTTGATTGGGGTGGTAGATACGTAACTGTCTAAATTCTTCCACCTATACACTTAAAATGAGTGTATTCCAGACTATGCAAATTATGTCCCAATAAATTTGATTTTGAAAGTAAAAAATATATATCCTAAAATAGTTTTTAAAAATTCTTGTAAAATTATATGCATATTCCTAAATGAGAAACACCATTGTCCCTCAACTGTCAATTAAAAAATGGGGATCAGGGAAAGGACTGACATATACCTGTACAGATACTGTTTAAACACTTACATAGTCAATGGTTTCAATCTCCTTTTCCCATAGTTATTTATTCATTTTTTGCAGTCATGTTACACAACAGCACAATGAACTTCGAGTCTCCCCTTCTTTTTCCTTTTGGACATTTTGATGGTGGTACTGATGAGTAATAACATGCTAAAAGCAGCAGGCATAGCCAAAGGAGGGAAAAAAGCAAGAAGCCTGAGTAATCCTCCAAACTGGTGAATTGGTCTCTGAATAATCAGAAGTGGGCTATTATATCCTGATGGCCTTAACTTTGCTTTTACTATGTGAAACCACATTTTCATACCAGTTAGCTCTGGGCCTCCAAAGTGGGCTCAAGCTTAATTTATATATGTAATAAAACCAAGATTTCCCCAAAGTTTCTGCTCCAACATGTCACGAAAAGAGGTTATGGAAAGCTTTAACAAACATATTCAAATGGACCAGAAACCATGGTAGAAAAGAAAAAAAAAAAATCTGAGCATAGTTTAAGGCTTTAAATAGTTAAGAATTATAGCCTATATATCCACTCCCTTAATTCCCAATGTCCAACTTTTTCATGTAGCTAGTCCCTACTAATACTAGGAATCAAAGGGCATGCAGTACCAGCGAGAGGCTATTATAGCCCACACTTTATTGCCCATTACTACTGAGGTCATTAGCGGCAAGAGTGATTGTAGCAGTCTTAACCTATTGATCACTGTAACTACTATCATTTAATCCTGTGTTGAATGTCTGGAAAGCGGCTAAAGGCACACAAGAGAGAGTGCTTTAGCAATGAGAAATATGGCCAAAGCTTAGAAATTACACTTTGATTCATAAAATCTAGCCAGTGCTTTAAATCAATAGTATTTAAAACAGTCATGTGAGTTTTTAACTATAGCACTCTGATATTTATGGGCCCCTCTTTGAGAGTATTCAGTAAAAACTAAACTTTTTCAGATCCCAGGCCATCTACCTCACTCTCCTTGAGATGAAAACATTCATGTTTGTGTGGTACAGGGCTCATGCCTTAACTGGGAGTTCAAGCTAATTCTTGATTTCTTCCTCAAAAGACAATTTAAATAAAAGGCAAAAAAAAAGAAAAAATCACATCCCCGATACTGTAACTACCTTAACTGTTTGAGTATATAGAAATGAGTATGTTTTATGAGTTAACAATGAATCATAGAAGGCAATTTATGAAGAACTAGAATGATTCTGTCTAGCTGCCTTCAGGGATCAGAAATTCAAATTAAACTTCTGGCAGACATTTAAAGAATGCTAGCATACAAAAACTGAATTTAAAAAACACACACACAGTTAACACTCCTTCGTTGAGTTTCAAGAGGAAATCATGAATTTAAAAAAACACACGGCATGATATACTGTTGACTGATACCAACTAGGTGTGGCCGATCCCAGGTGCACACAAACCTGCAGCAATGGCAGAAATATAGCTGTGCCTGGGCCATTGGAACGCTGCTAGTACGGGCCTGCTGCTACCTTAATACCAGCAACTGGGGAAATGTCGTTAGCACTAACAACTGCTGTTAAAAGCCCATGCACTGCTGTGTAAATTCTGCCTGATACGGTTTTCTTTTTCTTCAAAATGACTCTATATCATCTGAATGCTTGAAGACTATTAAAATAATATGCCTTATTATTTTCTTTAATGCCCAACAGGGAAAGGTGGGTGATAGGAAGGGAAAAAAAAATCTGAAAAACAAACAAACAAAAACACTCAGAAACAATACTTATTTCTAATCTAGGAGACAATTGAAGGAATTAGGTGGGAGGGGAGATGAGACAATATAAATACGGAAAATAACAGGTTATCATTTTTTTCTCTCTCCTTAGTTTACATTCAAGTTAACTACAAGTAAATACTGCCCAGTGTAAACACACATAAATTTTGCACATCAGCATCTTCTCATAATTGCTATGTGTACAAATAATAGAAACAAGATAAAAAATTTTAAATACTGTTTTTTTCCCCCATTAACCTGGTTAATAATTTAGAAACTATTTTTAACCTCTGATCATTCACCCTATGTATGTCTCAGAAACTCATTTCCCTTCTTCCCTTCTATATTTCAGGCTGTGTCTGAGTGATAACTGACCAGGTTAGGCAGTGTCACCTGGTTAATCAAATAACAAGAGTGACACAAATTAAATTAGAAGGCTTTAGAATGTCAAAACAAAACCAAACGGAAAATATGGCTCTGTTAAAAAAAAAAAAAAAAACAAACCCTATGCCAAATTTTTTATGACCATATAGAAGCTAGCCTGTGTAAAAGAAAATTAAACACCATCACCTCTGGCCCCATGTGAAAAATAAGTTTTCATAATTAATAAGCCAATGGATACAACAGATGTATCAGCAAACAGAAAAGTTAAGAAGCTTCTATCTGTGCTCCATGGTATTTCAAAAAAAAAAAAAAAAAACAACAAAAAGAACCAACCAGGTACTACACAAGGTAACTATCATAAATGAAGGAAAATACATTTCTGACATAATATTTCAGTATTTAAAAAATTAAAAATACTTGCTATTTATGTGGAAAGCATAATTCTGTTTCATTATGGAATTCTGCTTTTTGTATAACTCTTTTAGACTTAGCTATTTTGCCACAATACTGTACAAAGCATTAAGGCAGGTAATGGTTATTATATTAATGCAAAATCATCTAAGTACTCAGTCATTAGCATAACTGTTCTCTCAGTAACAATACAACCACCTATTAAAATTTTAGGAAAAAAAGACCTCTTTAAAACACAATTAGCATTTCATTTTTTATCATTTTGTTTATTACATTCTATCAAGAAAGGCTATCTTTCTTTCACAAAAAATTGTAAGGCCAAGACTTGCCTGCCAATCAGGAGTTATTTCAGGTTATCAACCCTAATAAGCAATCTCTAGCAAATCTCTCCCAGCTATTCTTCTTTTGTCTTTAAATCTTAAAAAGTGGCATAAAGGCTTATTTGTTTACAGCAGAGGTATTAATGGAACCTCAACTGCTCTCCTCTAACATTTCCCAGGCACACAAGGTTACTCCACTAAGTGCTAGCATAATTGTTTTAGCTCTAATAAATATCAGCTTCATTTGCATAAAAATGTAAAGTTTACATAAATTAAATCGCTTCTCCCATTAGCGATTGTTAAATACAGGAAACAATGGAAGATACACATGAAAATAATCACCCAATAAGCACTGATCTTTTCAACCTAGCAACTATTATTATTATTATTATTATTATTCAAATCAAGCAAATGCCTCCTCTTTCCTTCTTCAACCTCTTTCTCCTCGTGTAGGTGGGATGAAAAACAATTTAGTGCATGTGAATCAAACATGCTATGACATTTTATATTAACAACAAAAAAAATCATTTTTAAGTGCTGCAAATAGGAGGAGGGGAGAACTATTCTAAGAAGGTACCTCAGAAAAGATTCTATCCACAGATCTTTAGCTCTTGAAGAGAAAAGGGAGAGGCCTTGGCTAAATAAGTTCTCTTAAAGTACTATTCAAAATAATGAAAGAGACGGCAACTGTATCAATCCTATTTGAGAAACATATGATTATAGCAAGATAACTTATAGATACAGTTTTAGGTGAATGGTTATTGTTAAATGAAGAAAAATAAAATGTTTAGCTTTTGTCAAAAAAAAAGAGATTTTTCTAAAACTAAGAATTAAATTTATAGCTTTGCTTTCTTCATGCTTTAACTAAGCACAGAAAATTTCATAGGGAGCTTAACTGCAAATGTGTATTTTTTTCCCTATATTATTGGGGTGGGGAGAGGACTATAATTGAATTTAAACTTACAGGTAGGCCAAAATTAGATCATTCCAAAGTTTTATAAGGCCTTACTTAGGGTGCAATCACTTTTGTAAAAGAATTACAACTTTAAGTTTCTTAAATTGTGCAGTTTCTCACGCCTATTTCCAACACCTTCACCTTATACATCACAGTTAAGCTCAGGGGTGCAAATGAGATTCTAATGAGAAAACATCAGTTGCTTCTTTGACAATCTCACCATTCACTGATTTATTTCTAATGAAGACAAAGCCCAACCAAAAGCTTCCTACATGTTAAAGGTCAAAATATGTTCAAAAATGCCTAGTAAAATCAAGGCAAATGGGAAACCCGTGAAGACCCGCCTCATGAAGTGGTGTGACAATTAGAGTAATTGTACAAAAAGCCATCTTCAGGAAAAAGTAAAAGAAATTAAGCTGCCACAACTGTAACAGGTTAGATGAAAAAAATCAAAATTTAATATATTCTCCCCTGTGTCATCTTGTTTTGTCAAGACATCAAATAGAATTGGGAAGTACAAAATAACAAGCCCTTGAGAAATCACAGAAGCCGACCTTTTTGATGTTGTTGATTTACCTTGTTCTCAGTTATTTGAACAATGATGTTTCAGATTTAAGGGCAAGATAAAGCTTAGAAATTAAAACATGATACCAAGGTATTCTAAAAAGCTCACCCTAACATTTAGCCTGCATCTTCATTGATTAGTTGCTTTTAACTGGATTTGAAAATGAGGCACAATGCATGTGTTCAGCATTCCTTTTTCCCATTCTAAATTAATTTCTTCTCAAACAACTGCCAGATTGGAGGAGAGACTCAGAGAAGATTATTCTTACAATCTAAAAGGAGAGGCCCAGGTTAGCTCTTCTCAGATAATGCAAGTCCTCGTAACTGCAGAGGATTGTTTAGCTAAGAGGTACCTGAGTTTTCTTTTTTAAATGAAAGAAAATAAAGCTGAATGCAGAATGCCATTTAGGAGGGGCAAAAAAAAGTAGTGCACACTCTGAAATGAGTAAAACAAGTGTCCAGAAATATGCTGCTTCCAAGAAAATAAACCTTTCACTAAACATCAAATTTAGCTTACAGAGTTAAGACTATCCCCAAATCTAGCCATACAGGTGCATATAAAGCTATATACTCCTTTGCCCCAAGAGATCTACAGCTCGTCAGCAATGCTTAACTCCTAGCCTTACAGGAAATATTCTGTACAAAGATATATGAAATCAGGCTATCACAAAATAGCATTCTCAATTTTTATATGTAGGTAGTTACTTGTACTGAAGCATATATATAAACCCAAAATTGCAGCAGTTAAAAATATCTGCTTACAAGGCACTAAAAGCAAATAATCCAGTATTTCCAAGCACTAGAATTTATAAAACCTAGACAGTTAATAAGCTATTGAATGATTATAACTCCTTGCCATCAAATACACATTTTAACATGTAACACACACAAAACATAATTTACGTATTTATTTACTCTAACCTTCTTTGGTCAACTGTTGCTGCATTATCCCTTGTTTATAAATCACAATAAACTACATGAAGTGGATTCTAACTGGCCATTATATTTGCCCAGTCACAAAGAACATGGTTTTAAGGTTCTCTTTAGTGATGGTCATTCACAGCTAAACCACATAATAGAATAAATTTCTCCAACCTTCTTTTTGCCAATTCAAATTTTACTCAAATTTTAGTATAAACTGAGAAGCTAGTTACAACATTCTCTCCTGATTGTCTCAGAAACACAGTAACTCAAATAATATTTCTGCCACATTAGCTAAGACAAATCTGGAATCTCATTAATTAATCTTTAATTAATCTGGATTTTATTTTCACTGTATCTTCCAATCGTGTGGAGGCTGGCTGAAAAGTTGTAGAACTGGTCAGTGTCATAAAAGAGTTTATCTTTCTCAAGTGACAGCTCCTGACAATGTGCAAATGCAAGGCAGCGATGGTGAGGTTTTGTTTTTTAAGGTACCTTCAACTGCAAACAACAAAAAAAAAAATTCAAACCAACCATTCCTATCATAAGCTTTCTGATGATTTATGGTTTACCAACTGAGCAAGGTTACGCAACACTGCATGCCTTTAGATGCATTATTTCAGCTAGTTGAGATTTAATTAAGATCACAGCCTCTAAAATCCCTGTCAAATGAAAATTCAGAGAAGACAATATACTATATATCCTCATGCAGAATGTTTCCATTCCATCCCTGGAAAAATATGAGTTAATCTGTGTTTCTATGGTTGCAGACAAAAGTTCACTAATTTTGTTTTCTTTTGACACTTAGGTTGTTTTCTATTATATGTCATGAGATCACTCCCTTTCAGGGAGGGAAGAAAAAAAATCGAGAGCGAAACATGTTGTAGAAAATGCACTTGACATTATTAGTAGACATTATCATAGCTTAGCTATGATGTCACCACATTTTCATATAATCAACCCATGCTTAGAAGTTTCATTTAATGAAATATGTTTATTAAAAAACACAACCCACACAGAGAGCCTACCTTTCTTGAATTACTCTGATTAAATAATTGACATCTTATGGTTCTCATTTTCTTAACTGACCAACTTTTTGTCAGACAAGCTGCACATTTGGGCAGGAAAGAAAGTTCTTAAGGCAAACAAGTGAATATGAAGCCCATTAGTTTCATTCTATAAGTAGTTCTTAGAGGAAAAAAAATCTTTAACAGATTTCTTTTTTATAGACCGGTATTGACCCATGCTATTTTTTTTTTTAAGAAAAAATTTATGACTGTGTGGCCCTTTACCTAGACAAATGTATTTTTATTTGCATCATCTTAATATTTGGTTGCTTATCTCATGTCTTAGAAATGACAGGTGCTTGCAGTCTCACTCTTGACAGGCCACTACACAAATAACTGTCTTGCCTGAAAGGGCTAATGCAGTACTAATGAACAATAAATCAACTTTGATTATCAAGTGTCAGCCCAATGCGTTTTCAGTTCAGCTCTATCACATCCTAGAGTAAGTCAGCCAGTGTCTCTGGGTAGGCAGTCTGTATTTTGGTTTCATTTTTACACACTTTTCACTGAAATGTGTCAGGCAGCTACAAAGAATCACATAAAATAGAGGCCCTTGTTCAATTTATGCAAAGGGTATCAATTAGGAGAATGTGCTTCTGTCTTCATTTGGTTTACTTAGTGATGAGTCTCAACAGTCAAGAAAGCTTTGTATTCTTTTAAACAACAATAACAGCAACACATCAAAACCTAAACTAGAATCTTAATGTGATCGTGTTCCAGGTATTTGGCACTGACATGCTAGCTTGAGTACTTTACCATATAAACCACCTTTGACTGCACATACACATACATTCCTCTTGGAAAATCTATTACAAACAAACAAACAAAAAAAGCAAAACAGGGCCACTTCTAAAATGAAAATGTCACTTGCTTTAAACTTAAAAAAAATTGGCTTAACGCTGACTTCCTAATGATAAAATAAATGTAACTTATTTTTTTCTTAAGCAGATTAGTCATTGATAGTATGATTCACATTTCCTGTTATCAGGCTTAATTTTTCCCCCAAATGTGTCACTTTTAGAATGTTGGAATCTATGGAAATTAGGTGATTTGCATTTTAAAACTGGCTTGATTAGAACATTTGGTTTGTTTGGACAAAAATTATTAGACATTTTAGCTATAACTGCCAGGCCTTGAAGGAGTTAATACCAAAGAGGAAGAGTCTATATGTACTTTGCTCTAAAACTTTACCACCCACTTCCTAAGGTCCTCTCCTTCCCATCATGACACCAGGGGAGGGGGGAAAAAAGTCCCGTTTCCACTGACCGTCTTTCATGCAGTTCTGACAGTTGAGTTAGCTACATTCGGAGCCGGTTCAGACGGGAGTACCCCGTGGCAATTCCTCAGTCGGCTGCACGTCCAAACCCAAACCCCGCTCACTACTTAATTAACCAGCCAAGTAATGCAACTAGAGGCTTAGAATCCCCAACCTGCCAGAGTGTTCCATTCGCCCGCCTGCCTGCCAGCTTCGGTGTGGGGCTTTATTCCTCCCCTCCCCCTTTACTGTGTGTGAACTCCTTGAATTTGAACAGCTAAGCTGAAAATAGCCCAGACAGATATAGAAACAAACTATCAGAAGTAAAGAAACATCTACACTGGTTACACTGAGATTGAAGGCTCCTTGTATATTTCACACGCTCTGAAAGTGACATAAATCACACCCCAGATACGTCCCCCGAACGGAGGGATGGCGAGGGCTTTACCAAAGTGGCTGCGTGAAGGCCAGACCAGCAGAACATGAATCGCAAACGAAAAGATGAGAGAGAGAGAGAGAGAGAAAGAGAGAGAGAGAGAGAAACACACAAGCAGGACTTCCTCCAACTCTCAACTACACCCCACCCATGAACATTTAAAAAAGAGAGAGAGAGCGAGAGAGCAAGGGGGGGCGATCTCTCTCCAGGACCCACAGGCCTGTCGCTCCTTCTTCTCACCCCTCCACTCCCTCCCCGCCTCCACTTCCAAAGCGCAACTCCTACCCAAGTTGGTAAACAGCGATCATTAGTATTATTTTTCCAGGACTCAACTTCAGAACCCTCGGGCGCTCCTGCCTTCCCCGGCGAGGCCCCAGGAAGCCGGCCCCGCCGAGCCCGGGAGGGAGAGCGAACCGGCAAAGAGCAATCGGAAGGACCAACCTGACACTCTCCATGTAGCCGCCAGGCGCGCGGAGCCGGCCGGGGCGCCCGCGCGGGCCGGGGAGGGTGCGGCGGCCTCGGCGTGCAGGCGGACTGCACGCGCGCAGGGCGCTCCGGCTCGCGGGCTGACAAGCCGCGCCGCGCCGCGCCCACCCGCCCCGCCCTGCTCCACCAATCACAACCCGCCTCTAAACACCCCGCGCCGCGCCGCGCCCCACACAATGGGCTCCGCGGCCCGCTCCCCGCGCCCGCGTGCCCCGGCCCCCTCCGCGCGGCAGGTGGAATCACGCTCTGCCGCAACCCTGCTTTTGTCTCGAGAGCAACTCCACTTAATCGCTGTTAACCCTCTGCCCCGCCTCCGCCTGGAGTCTGGGCAGCCGGGCACCGCGCGCATCCCCTGCCTCCGGCCCGGGCTGCGGGTTCGGGGCTCGGGGCGGCCTCGGGTGTTGGTTTCATCTTGGAAACTGACAAAGAGTTGTCCGAACCTTTCGGAGAAACCCGCGGGGCGGAGGGGGGGGACCGGCGCTCGCGGCGCAAACCCCACCGCTCCGGGCAACTGTTTGGAATCGGAAGGGGATGCGGGGCTCCAAGGCAGCGCGGAGGAGCGCTTTCCTCGAAAACGGCCTTTGGAGGAGAACTTTCGCTTCACGTCCATGGGTCCCCGAGCCTCAGCCTCCCCACACCCCTTTCTTTTCCACGGTCGGGCTCGCCAAAGTGTGTTTGTGCGCGCAGAGGAAAACTCACCCGACATGGGGTTGAAATAAATAACCACCAAACGTGCCTCCTCGCTGAACCAAGCTACTTCCCCTCTAGAACGACAGCTGCTGAAGAAAGCATCTGCCACACGTTTGCTAAGAAACCATTCTTTAAATTCCTTTCTTATTTATACAACAACAGCAACAACAACAAAAGCTATTCTCAAGAAGCATTTTAAGATGACCTGCTCTTTTAGGAATTGTCACTGCTCTTCAATGCTGAGTACAGTGTTGAAAAAAAAAAGAAAAGAAAAAGTCACTAATACGTTAAACTTTGTTGGCTCAACTGCCACGATCTCAGTGCCAGGTTCATCTAGTCAATTTCGGCAGCTCCAGAAATCACCTATTTACCATCTTCAAACTTAGAGAAAAACTTCCTGGCCTGTACTAAAAAAAAAAACCTCTAAGATTTTTATTCTTTTTCTCAAAATATTTGAGGACAAGGAGTAGTGTTATCAATGATTACCTATTTTCCCTCAATTGGGAAAAAAAGAAAGAAAAAAGGCAACAAAGCCTAATCCAGTAATTCCAAGAGTTTTACTTGAAAGTAGTTTTTGATTTGGGCAGTATTAAATGCAGGCTACTACAAACCAGAAAGCATATTGATAATATTTCCAGTCAAGCAAATGCCTGAATTTCAACAAAGTCAGCAGGAGCAGACAATTCCTTCATTAGTCTGGCTATAAAAGAGACAACAACGTCAATTGACCACCAACCTATGATCAGATGTTAAATGGGTGCAGCGCGGATCGCTCTCCACCCCAAAGTGTTTTTGTGTCAGATAACAAATTTATTAATGGGATTTTTTCAGGTCACAAAATGTGACCCCACCCTCTCATGAATATTCAATAAAGAACCAAGGGCGTTCTTTTTGGGGGTGGGGGGCAGAAGGGCCTTAAATGTGCCAGAAGGTCCCGTGAATCAGTAGAGTTCTGACTCTTAAAGAGACAAGACACTCCTTCCGGAGGGGCTGGCAGTGCCCCAAGGGCAGGAAATAAAAATAAAGGAAGTTCCCTCCAACCGATGCACAGGGAGAAAGTGGAAATGGTCACTTCAAAAATACACAAGTGATTTTTTTCAAACTTTTAAAATTAATTTGAGATTTGATGTTTGTGAACAAAATTGGGTTTACTTTGAATAAACAATTTGTTTTTTTTTTAAAGCTAAGTTTCTCATGAGGCATCCATAAAATTCATGCATGCTTTTACAAGTTGGGCTCACTCCTTTGCAGATCAGTGTTTATCAGCTAATAGTCTCCAGGAGCATCAAAACAAACAATAAACAAACAAACAAAAAACATTACAGATGCTTATGACCCAGCTGCAGAGACAAGCCTTACACAAAATAATTAGAGACTGATGCAATGCAGTGGTTACTCAAGTACTAAATTGCACGGTGGTGGCTGTAAGCACCATGGGACCGCAGAGGAGGAGGAGATCACTAGGAACAGGAGAGGTCTGGGAAGGCCCCTTGGGGAGGTGGTGTTTAAAGACTGATGGTTTGGATAAGGGGGAGGTGACAACAGGGAGAGGGAAATGGCTTAGCACACTCACTCAGAAGCCACCTGGAGCCCATCCTGCCCTCTCTCCAAACAGACAGATGACATGGTGACTCAGAGACTACTTCTAGGCAAGGAAATGTACCATCAGTGATAAACCTGGGTAAACTGCATAGGTCCAGGGCATTTTGGTTAATTCTGAACACTCATGATCCCCTCATGTGGTCCTGTGTGTACTTGCCATGTGCTTGGGATTCAGTAAGAACTGGAACATTACATGGATGGAGGACATGTAAAAGCTACAGTCAGAGAAGACTTAGTTAAAGCCATTTATTCATTAACATGAGTGCCAGGTCATTTTGGAAATGCTGGGTTAGGAAGGCCAAAAAAAAAAAAAAAGAAGAAGAAGAATTAGGGTTGTGGGGGATTTAGAATGGGCTACTCAGCAAGAGAGTCTCACGTAGTTGTTGTAACTTGAACAAAAATTTCAATCCCCATTTTACAGAGGAGGAAACTGAGATTTGGAAAGGTAAAGTGATTTTTTTTCTCCGAAGAATCAAACACACCCAGCACCACAGGCTCACAGGTGTAAGTAGATATGTATAGTTATAGAAAAAAAGAGGTCATGATAATATAAAATGAATATGGGGGGGGGGGGAAGAGAAGGCTAATGTTTAAGGAAGAGTGAAGGAAATGCCAAATACCATACTTAAAAATATTTTTGATGCCCACATCCTAACACCCACAACAGATACAGCTCTTGTTCAAACACCACATATTAAGAAACCTGTCAGTTGCTAAATGAGTCCATTGTGCAGCTGGCTGTGCATTTAAGAACAGATTACTATGATCCCACACCAAACTCTAACCACCAAATAACACACCTGGGACTAAAATCATGTATTATATTTGGTTCTGCTGAGCCTTAGCCTTGAATACAGAAGAAAGTGAAAGGTCTCACTGCCCATTCAGAGCTGAGAGCGGAGATAAGATGTATTAAACCGGAGGAGCATCTCGTCAGGACATTATTCCCACACACTGATGAATGGCCCAGTGAAGCAGAGACAGCAATGGTCCTGGCCCACATGGTCCTCAGCTCCAACTGAGGGCCTGCTTTGCCAGGAGCTGCTTGGAAGTAGCACGAGGAAGGACCTGAGGATGGGTTGAAGATTCAACTGCCTGATGAGAGGCCAAAACCTTAATTCAATTACAAACAACACTTATTTCCCTTCCCTTTCCCAATTAATTTAGTGGACCATCCAGGACATATTCTGAAATGATAAAGACATTCAACCAACTGATTCTATTGCTAGAGAGAAAAAGCTGAAGCAACAAGAATACAAAATGTAGGCCTCTAACCCCAGCTTTGTGCTCGATAGCCTGCCCGGGGAAGCTGGTCTCTCCAGAAGGAGGGATGCTTTCAGTATTTCTCCAAAGACCGCCAACGGGGTAGCCCGTCAGAGTTACTAAATTGCAACAGCAATGCCCCATTCCTGAGATTAGGCATCTGTCTCCAAGGAACCACTGTTCCATCTTGATTTAAACAGTGCTTTTACTAAAAACTATAAATTAATACATCATCCATCTACAGGGAGCTAAAGCAGTTAGCTCCATATCAATATTGTTTATGTCACTGTTGTGTCTATGTTGACAATGAAGCTAATTATGTTGTTTTTCTTCTGTGCCTGCTAGTTTGGCCAAGGGAAAAGACTGCGAGTACTCCCTGTTCCACAGGAGTTTAAATTCCTCTTTATGACGTCCTCCAAATTGCCATTTGTATCTTCACTTAATGCAACATTTTATAATGCCAGTGTTTCTGGCTAATTTATACATGCACAGTGTGAATGACAACATTTAGGTGACTTCTGAGTATGATGCATACATGAACTATAGAAGACACAACAAAAAAGAAGATAAAAGAAAAAGAAAATCCCTCACTCTAAATGTAAAGACGTTCACAAAACATCACAGGTAAACAAAATCATACATGGAAAAGGAAAAGTGGCAACATCCTTTCCTCACTCGGCATCTAATTGACAATAATAAATCACTCTCATTTATGATAGAACTATAATCCCTTGTTTTAACATAATGTGAAATTTCTTAGTGGACTGCTTCTGCCACGAGGTTAGAACAGATTACACTGAAGTGTGCAAAGTTCTTGAAAAGGTACATGTTTGGGGGCAGGAGAGCATGTCCCGTAGAGCTTTATCCTTCAGATATCGGGGGAAAAAAATCACTACCACCACCCTCAAACGTGATTCGCTATTTCCCTTCCTCAGAGTGACAGCATTTGTGACACAGTCACAGGAAAACCCTCGATTCTGAGCATAACCAGAATTGGGGCACCGAAGGGGAAAGAAAAGATGGCTCTTGGGGAAAGAAATTACATTTTAATTTTTTTTTGGCATTTAATTATGTAGAAATCACTGAATATCAGACAAAGGCAACTGACCACCTTTAGTTAGTATAGTCAGCTTTTCCAGAGCCCTGTGGTGTGCAGCAGGCCTGCAGAGAGGCGAAGGGAGCGTGTTCCACCTTGCCCTCTGAACAATGCTCACCAATCTTCCTCCCATGCACGCCACCCTCCTCTGACCCTAGGTTGACACACCCTCGTGTCAAAACCTTCTTTACGCCTGCCCTCTGCTGGTAAGCCTGCCAGGACTAGGAAATTCTGACTACCTCCACTTATTCAGAAGACAACTTTTAAAAGCCGGACAGAGAGCGGACATGTAATGAACTATTAACTGGAACATATAAATTAAGACATTTAAACAAAACGAGGGGGGGAGGGGTGGCCCTAGTGAAATATGGTACTTTTAATGTAAAAACGCACATCCGTCTATTCTATTGCCTGCTCACTCACAGCACCAGAGTGCCAAACTCTATATTTTAGCTCGCCTAAGAGAACAACCTGTATTACTGTCGGGCATCTTGCCTTCTTTTGCTCACTCTCCGGGGAGAGCATGTCGGCGCATTTTCAGTAAAACACCTTCTTAGCAATAATGGGCCACTGTTCCCATTTCAGTGGTCCCTGAGGTTTCATGATACAGTATATTTAGCTGACTCGCAGTTCAAGTTTTCCTCTAGCATTCATAAGATCCATAAAAAAGGGAGGAGGAAAAAAAAAAAGAGGCAAAGGAAGAGCTCTTGCTCATCCTTTGTTTAAGTAAGAAAACAGTTAACTTTGAGACTGATTAGCTGGCATGACTTACACAAAACAACGGGATGCGCTCCCAGGCCTTCTCCCTGCTAGGAGAACGCTCCAGCACGTGCGGGCCAGACTCCCAGCTGAAGGAGGGCTCTGGGCATTAGGGGGTAAATTTCCACAGCAGCATGCTGGGGTTTAACAGGGCAACTCCTGTCAGTGTCAATGGGAAGCACGAGGCCTGTACAAATCCCTGCATACCATTTCAAAAATATATCTCCAAGACGGGAAAATGAAGCTTAGCAGTTGCAACCTCAAAAGCATTCAGGAAGTAGCACTCTTGACAGCGCTTTAGATGCCGAGTAAATGCTCTTATAAAGAACACCCAATCCAGCCGACAATAAATCTTACACCAGGGAAGCCTGCACAGGACTGTGGAATCCCCTCCAAAGATAATTGCCTTCCACGCTGTGTGGCATAGAAACTGCCACACACAAAACATTTTCTGGGGCCCTATAGCTCTCCATGGCTTGCTTTTCTTTCCTTAATAATCGCCAATTACACACACACACACACACTCTCTCTCTCTCTCTCTCTCTCTCTCTCTCTCTAGTTTTAAGAATGACTACATAAAAGTAAAAGATTTATCTTCTTTTCGAGAAAAAAAGTTATGAGGCAAGTTCTTAGGGGGCAGGAGGAGGGAGAGGGGCGCTGAGCTGAGAGGATGTGTGTAAGAACTCAGGAACAGAATCTGAGACAGACATCCAGGTGAGCAATTCTGGGTCTCCGCTTCCTCCTCTTTGAAGGCTCATGTAGTTTTCAAACAGTTCCAAGTACTGGGACTCATCCAACAGGCCAGCAAAGAGGTAGGCAGATCTTTTCCCAGCCAAAGTGGCCTCAAGCAGTCTGTTTTAACTCTGAGATTGTACAAGAGTACTAGCTATGACTTCGGGTTCTAGTAACGACTTTGTCTTGAATGAACAGCGTGATTGTGGGCAAGTCACTTCACCTCTCTGAGCCTACACATTTCACCTACAGAAAGAGAAAGATGGATGAGATACTCTCTATGGTTTCTTAAACAACAACAAAAACAACTATCATTAGCCAACTGCTTATCATGTACCAGTTACACATTTTACACTAGCAAAAGACTAATGTCTAGGTATCTTCTGCTTACCATTAAGGTCCTACATAAAACTACCAGAAATATGGTTAAAAAGTACAACCAGGATTTCAGAGCTCAGGAATCTTGAACACTACCATGTCAACAATCAGGGAAAAACAACAACCAAAAATACTTTTTGGGAAACAACCCACAGCCCCTGTTGGGATCTTTTCTAGGTCTTAAACCCTGTGCAACATCAACAGCGTGTGGTCCACAGAGTAAGTCACATACATGCTTTAAGACTTGGTAGATTTAGTTGAGGTCTCAGACAAAGCCTCAAAAACAACCTGACTTCCAAACATATTTATTGTTCTGTGTGTTTGTGATTTTTTTTCTTCTCTTCTTTAACCACCTCAGTTCTTTTTTTTCAACTATGCCTGTTTCCACCAAAGAGGTTTCTGAATACCCAGCCCAACCTCCCAAGCCATTTGCCTGCTTCTGTCAGTTTCGTATTGGAAAGAAGAAATGAAAGTGGACAGTTTTACGCATCAGGTGGCTACTAGTGGGGATTTCTTTTCTATCTCAGGCTGAAGCCACAGCTAAGGTTTAGGTTGGACTGCAAGGGACATTTGGAAGAAATAATATCACAGAGATATCAGACCCCTTTTTGGAGTCGAATAACATTTTGAGAAAACACATACAGAAACGTAGTCCAGCCTGCAGGCCAATTATTTATTTTTTATTATTTCAAATGGCATTTTCATCCCTCATGAGGAAAAGCAGTAGATGAAGCAGGAAGCTTTCAGGCATATAGAACTTCCCTCTTTTCAAACAAATAAGGTATTGTGTTTGAACAATAGGAGGAATGTCTAATTGATCTTAATTAAATTCAGTGATGTCCAATTTTTGAGATGGGTCAGAACACATCTATGTAATGTCACAACCCAACAGGCCAGACCTTTGAAATCAGGGAGCTCTGTGGTTAACTGTTCTCTGACACCCTTTTTCATCAATTCACCATTCCATTGCATGACTAACTCATTCTTCCCTCCAACTTTCTTCTCTGCTTAAACACTTCTCTCCACTTCATGCTAATCCTGACCTCTTCCTGGCTCAGGGCTTATATTAATAGTGTATCAGCAGCAATAGCAATACTCCTTACTTCTGGCCATCCTTCTGAAGTTGCACAGCCCTGCCATATACTATCTCATCATTCTCATGACAACCCATAAAATAGGAATCTTATTAACTCCACTCCATACAGAGAAGGTTACCTGGAATTTGGAGCAAGAGCCATGCGAGTTTGAATTCAACATTTGCTACTCAATTAGCAAAGTAAGGGAGTTATAAAAGTTCAGTTTGTCTGCATTTCCTCAGCTGTAAAGTAGGAACAATTATCTGCCTCACAGCTTCAAGGTGTGGCAAGCAGTCGGGGTACAAGCAACTGCCCTAGCAAACTGTCCTATGTTGGTCGCTGTTAGGGGAGTCACCCGAGGTCACTTGGCTGGTGAACGCTTAAAGAGCTGGGATGTGACTCTCTTCTCTAGAGCTCTGTCTTCTGCATTAGGGAGCCTCTTCAAGTACGGTTGTAGGGCTCAGGAGACTTTGAGACAATAGCTAAGATAACAAAGACGGGAGCCAGTCATGAACAGGGAGGTGTCAGAATTCCTGTAAAGAGGTTGCCAGTCACAAATTGGGAGGGCAGGTACTGGGACTTTGGCACAGGGTTTGGCAAAGAAAGGGAAAGTGAGGGAAGGGCTGGTGCCTGGTGACAGGATGGCTGAGAAATACAGCAATACTTAACGGGAGTGTGTGATGGGCTTGGCACTTCCCATAATCGCTCCTAATCCTCCAAACAACCCTATCAAGTAGGCATTATTGCACCCACTTAACAGATATATAAACTGAGGCTCCGAGAGCTTAAATTACTTAACCAACAACTCAGAACTAGTAAGCGGGTAGCTAGGACTTGAATGACTCCAAAACAAGGTTTTTATGCCCTATGCTAAAAACTAGACATCAGGCTGGGACTAGTACTGAGCTTGGGAGAACACAGAGGCAAGTCCAGTTTTATTTACACCCTTGGAAAACAGATGTGACCAAGCATCACAGATTGGTTAGCATGAATGGAACCTAAAATAATACAAAGGTAAAATTCTGATGTCCTCTTTGCTTCTTATGGAATCCACAGTGACAATGCATGGCTGGGCTGGTAGAATGAGGGAAAGGGAAGTTGAGGGAGTGGCACAAAAGGCTCATGCATTCTTTTGAGTTACTTCTCCTTGATTAGGAAGCTTCTCACTCTCCCATCTCCACTGCTGGGGCAGGAAGGAGAGAGAGAGAGACACACACACACACACACAGTTTCCTCTCATCCCCTTCCAACACATTACTGAGCACCGGGCAGATGCCCTGGCCTGGATGGTGCCCGAGGGGAGCTTATCTTGTCTCTGATCATACGAGGCAGCCAGGCAATCTAACATGGTGAGTCTGGAGAGAGACTGCCATGGGTTCTAATCATGGTTGCACCATTTTCTGGCTGTACTTTTGGTAAATTACCAGTTTCCATGGACCTCAGTTTCCTCATCTATAAAAAGGAACTAATTCTAGTACTTTACCCACATAAGGTTTAAATGAGATAAAACAGACTTAGGTAGTGTTGATCCAACTCTAAAATTTAACTGACTGGCAGTTCTTTCACCCAATTAACCTTAACAATGGAAGAAGACATTTGGTTGTTTTGTTTTTTTAAATCCAAGGTAATGAGACCAAGAATCAGCCCCAGGAGGCAAAATGGCAACCCCACTTAATAAATCTCCAGGTTCCTGGTGTGCTACCCACCAGCCAGGGCATCACTTGGACGTGGTGAAGGAGTTGGTGTTTTGCTAAACATCCAGCTCTTAAGATTCCACTGGGATAGTCAAAGGAGGGGTGTCTCTGCCCTAAGTCTTGAGAACAATTAACTGTAGGTTGGCCAACATGAGACCTAATTTATAGCACCTTTAGCCTATGTTTTCACAATATTTTCTTCCTTTCATCTCATAGTGGAGGAGCCTGTCTCCAGGAAGGAAAGCCTTTGGTGGAGTCCCAGCCACTGTGGCTCCAGAAGGGGCTCAGCTTGTACCCAAATAGCATCATGGTTTAATGACATCAATGGGCTGATTTTAAGATTTTTTCCCCAAGTTTCTATTAATAATACCCAACTATCCAAATTAAGGAACAGAAATCTCTTAGTGCTTTCAGGGCACACAGTATGGTACCAGCCATCATTTGAGCATTTGCTGAAATTAAAAAACAAACATACTGAACAGGCACGGATCAGAGAAGAGGAGCTCCTCCCTCAGCCTAAGGGGATAAGGGAACTTCTAAAATAAGACAAGGGTGATGCTGAAGATTGAAGTATAATGCCCTGCCCCAAGGAGTTGGGCAGGCAGGATGGCAAAGGACATCTGAGCTACTGGAAGAGCATATGCAGACATTCACATGGGAGATAACATGACCCAGAATGCCAGCAACTGTGAAGGACTCGGCATGGCTGGGGTGCTGATAATTCATGCTCTGTCTCCCTTCCTTTGAGACCAAATGGTTTTTTTTTTCTTCTTCTTCTTAATTTCACCTATATTTCCTACCTCAAAAATTTACTCATCTCTTCCTCTTCTCATTCATGCTTTGAGCATGTCCTGTCCATGATTAACATGATCTTTCAGCCTTGACCTCAGCTGAGTCAAACACACATGCATACTTTTTCCCCAAGCCAGCAGAGTTTGATATTCTTTAGTCCCATGCTGGCATGCTCCCCACCCATGATTCCTAAGCTTCCAAATCAGAGATTTTGACTTAGTAGATCTCTGATAGGCCTCTAGAATTTGTGAAGTCCAACATTCAAGCAATGATTAAGTGCATGGATTCAGGAATTAGCTATTTTGGTCACCAAAGTATTTAAATAATATCACAGCAGACATGGATATCTTATTATACAATTATATAGAACAAAAGCTTGAAGAGACCTCACATCCAAGTAGGGGCAAACTTCCAAAACATCAAGGACTTGTGTGTTAATCCTTTGTAGATTACTAGGAGTGGAAACAGAACTCTAACAAAACCAGCATAGTCAAGACCACCACTGATTGTTCACAAGTCACTCTCATCCTGCAGCAAGGCTTCAATCTCTGCCCCATGAGGTCTTGTTTTAGTGTGCTTTCTCCTAAGGCAGCTTCACTGTACTGGGATGAAGGTGGCTTTTATTAATTTTTATTTATTTGTTCCTTATGAACTAAGTGGGGAGTGAGGGGAAAGGCAATGAAAGACCTGTTCAGTATGGTGACACTAAATGTCATAGTAAAGGAGAAAGGAGCCCAGACTAAACAAAAGAGTATCCTTCTATTAGACAAAATTATCCTCCTTGACAGAAACACACACACACACACGTTAAGACAGTAGGAGAGACTACTAATCTAGCCATCTTCCCATCCCCGGCCCTAAATTTGGGGTGGTCCCACTTCCTTGACTTCCTACAGCATTTACTTTTTGTGCCAGTCACTTTGGCTTTCCATCAAATATTCAATGAGTTCATCAAGAGTGCCCCGTACGTAACAGCTCCTAACAGAGATGTGATGAATTTACAGGCAAATGAATAAGCAAATAAATTAATGTTTTCTTTTTTCTCTTCGCCCCCACCAACTTTCTTCCCTCCTTCTTTTGTCTTTCATTTATGTTTCGTGCACATGTCTTCTCTAGACTATAAACTCTGAAAGATGAATTCTGTACTCTTTCTTCTTTCTCCACCTGTGGTACATATAGCATAGTGCTAAGGAAAAAGTAACTAAGTCCTTGCTACATAAGAGCATCTCTACATGTAAGATGAACATTCAACAAGAGGGGCATTTCCTTCCTTCCTCCTTTCCTGCTTTCCCTTCCTCCCTCTCTCTCTTCCTTTCTCTCTCTCTCTCTCTCTTTTTTTGTTGAGACAGAGTCTTGCCCCGTAGCCCTGGGTAGAGTGCAGTGGCATCATCATAGGTCACTGCATCACTGTAACCTCAAACTCCTGGGCTCAAGAGATCCCCAAGCTTCAGCCTCTGGAGTAGCTGGGACTACAGGCATGCACCACCACACCTGGCTAGTTTTTTCTATTTTTGGTAGAGACGCAGTCTCACGCATGTTCAGGCTGCTTGCAAACTACTAACCTCAAGCCATCCTCCTGCCTCAGCCTCCCAGAGTGCTGGGATTACAGGTGGGAGCCACCATGCACAGCCAAGAAGGTCTTTTCTATATTGCTATATTGGGGACTAAAATCTTATTGATGACAATTTTACGACTGAGTGACCTCACATGCAAAAAATATATTTGTACACAGCAGTTAATGATCAGATTATTCAAAAGTTTAAAAAAAATAAAACTGGAAACAAACTCTGATTCAGAGATTACACAAATAACAAGATTTTATGGCTGTGAATAAACTTGAATGACTTAGTCCAACATAACTATACCTACTAAAGGTAGATAGCCATCCAGATTTTTAAACAATCTTTCATTTGTCTTGCTAATTTTATCATATGAAAAGAAGCCTTCTGAATGGACATTTGACTAGAAGGGTGGGAGAGGCAATTTCCTAGGCTGCTGCCAACAGCAGGACATCCTGAAACTAGATTTCCACTGCCCAAGGAGTTTCTTCCCCACCTTGCTTTGCCTCTGGGGGCTCTTCGATGATGCAGCGTAAGAAAGAGACAGATGAGGGAAGACCTCTTGGAAGGCCACAGCCCACACTGCATTGGGGCCACTGAACAGTCACAAATAGTGGCACCTTTAACTCTTCTCCTCTGAAGCAGAAGACCTAGAGCTAGCATGACCTCTGCTTCTTTTTCGCTACCTGGATTCTGGGAACTGCAATTTAGGGACCAAGTTCATCCCTACAGTGGATGCTATTTAACTCCTGTGCTATAACAACTCTGTCCTTTCCTACCATACCAACTCGGGCCTGGGTTTGGCCCTTCCCCACTGAAACCCTAAACAGGTTCTGGTTTTGTTTAGAACATGTGGGGAGTATTTTATATGTGATGTGCAAGGCAGCCCGCTCTGGTTTGCCCTGTGGTGTCTTTAAATGGAGTGTCCAGAAAGGAGCATGGCGGGCCAGGTGTCCAGAGGAAGACAGTAGCCCAATTCCTCATCATTCCATTATTGTAGCCTAAAGTCCTTGGTGCCTCTGCCCCCCACCAAGCTCCAATTGGCTCCTACTGGTTTTGCAATCATGCCCTAACTGATTGTCACATGAACCGCTGTTCCGTTGGAGCTCTTCACTAGTACAGTGATATCAGTGATATGGGCTCTGCATTCATTCCCATTAAAGATCCTTTTTATTTTATTTTTTATTTAGATCCAGAATTTGAGCCCGCTGAGACCTTTTGGAAAAAAAAAAAAATCTTAATTCTTCATTTCAGAATATTAACTCTTCCTCATCCCTCAACACTTAAAATTTCTGTCATCTCTGAAATCTTTGGATCATGGCACCCGAGATACGTTGTGATCAGTTTTCTAAACGTGTGCATTCCAATGTTTGACAACATCTAAACTGCAGTGCTGTTTTTGTTATTTGACAAATTACCAAGACCTGCTTCATGCCATGGCTTATTTCCCACTTATCACCTGCCCAAGACCGGGGCTTGTCGCCTACGCCGAGAGAAGGCAGGCCCTGCCTCCTCTGGCCACCTTCACCGGCACCCAACACGGTGCCTGGCTCTTCACAGGGGCTTCATAAACAAATGTTTTTGAATGCATAAAGGAGTGAGCTTACTTAATCTTTGCCACAACCCTGTGAAGGTACTATTTTTATTCTACATTTTACAGATGAGGAAACTGAGGTCTAGCAACTTAAATAAATCACTCAGAGTTAGGCACCTGTTACGTGGAACCAGCATTTAAAAATAACGCCGCCTAGGAAGAATAAACAACATGTACAAGAATAAACAACATGTACAAGAATAAACAACATGTACAAGAATAAACAACATGTACCCCAATTGCTCATTTCAAAGCAGAACCCCCAAATCAGGTCTTGGGGCTCTTTTTCTTGGGTCTCACTAGCATGGACCATACCTCTCCAATCACCTCTCCTACCAGCTTTCTGTTTCTCCTTTCTGCAGAAACAGACGTGGCTAAAGAAATTTCCAAATTAAAACCTGGCAATGGTTTCTATATTCTTGTTTCCTAAACCAATAAATCAAAACTGTCTAAACAGGTCATAAATGTTCCTTGGCTATATAATGGGGAAAGTTCTGATTTATGGTGCCGGTAGAATAATTTTAAATAATTACATAAGACTTTTGAAAAATGCAATTAACACCTTTAGAAGTTTTTTGAAATGAAAATGAATCTCTGGAGATGACTGTTCCCATACATAAAGATAGCCAGTTACAAAATAAAAATAAAGCTACAAGATGCAAGTGTGTCTGAGCAATCCTACGGAGACAGGGTATAGGAGCTATTATTTACAATGGGAATTCACTAGCATGACCACATCAATAAATGTTTAACTCTGTCGCATTATCACACGGTAACAACACAATTATCGCGTGTACTACTGAACATCAAAATTAAATCACCAAATAAACATCTTGTTTCGATTCAGCCTCGGCTGATGCCTTTCTCCCTCTGTACTGGTTTGACACATCCTACCACACTGTCCTTTGGAACACTTCAAATCCTCCTACCTGCTCTTGCAAATCTGGCCAATGTTCTCTCCTTCCTCTTTCTCTTCATTTGTGATTCATCTCCAAATTCCAACCTTCTACAGATGAAGTCACTCCAAACGTCCTTCCTTAACCCTAACTTCCCCTGGTACCAAGACAGTCTTGTCATCTCTGAATTTCCTTCTTCAGGCTTAGCAAGCAGTAGGAGTTAAGATTTTACTCCATGAACCAATTTCCCAGGCTCACTTCAGATACCAATCTTTCTCTCTGTCTCTCATTCAATATTCTTGACTTTGGCGCATTCTGCCAACACTTTCTCTGAAGCCTTTACCTCCTCTACAGGAATTTCAACTCTGGAAGGAGCACGATGAGGCAACTTCAGACAAAACTAACTTTTTTTTAATATTAAGTATGCATTGTTTCTTGCTAACCCGTTCTGTATTTTCTTTGGGATTTATCTTGGCTTGCAACACTAAAAGCTATTTCCTCAGGGTTCCTTCAGATCCAGTGGAATTTTTTTTTTTTAATTTAGACAAGGTCTTGCTCTGTTGCCCCGGCTGGAGCACAGTGGCACCATCACAACCTCAAACTCCAGGGCTCAAGCGATCTTCCTGCCTCAGCCTCTGGAGTAGCTGGGACTACAGGTGTGCACTACTACAACTGGCGAATTTTTCTTTTTTCTTTTGGTAGAGACAAAGTCTTGCTATGTTGCTGAGGCTCATCTTGAACTCCTGGCCTCAAGCAATCCTCCCACCTCAGCCTCCCAAAGTGCCAGGATTACAGGCGTGAAGCACCATGCCCGACTTCAGTGGGGATATGAAAAGTGTTCCAACACTCCACAGTTCAAATTTTGAAATAGTCCAACGCATCTCCCCAGTTCTTTCCATCGCTGGTACTTATGCTCAGAAACTACACAAAGAGAAACTCTCAGCCACCATTCTGGTCATGAGAATGAAGAAAAAGACGTAGAATCATAGAAACTTTGATCTGGAAGAGATTTAGAGATCATCTAAATCGCACCCCCTCATTTTCCAGATGGGAAAACTGATGCCCAGGAAGGAGAAATGAAGAGCTAAAGGTCAGACATCTTAATAGTTACTGGCAGAAACGAGACTAGAACCCTCAAACTTGTGACTCATAATTAAGCATTCTTTCCATTGCTTCACACCACCAGACAGGGAAGGCCCATGAGGAACTACAAAACTAAAATAATCCTCCGCCAGCACTTAAAACTTTGTTTTCGTTGGGGGATACACAGAAGGACACAATAATCTTTCTGTATTTTTTGGAATGAGCAGTGCTTTTCAACTACAAATTATGAATGAAAAATACACCTACGTACTGTTCTCCAAAGGGCACCAGACATCAAGATTTAAGTCATCTTCCATGGTCACTCACATTTCACTTGTCTAAAAATCTCTGGTCATTAATCCAGAGCTGAGTTGTCCAACAGTGTAGATACTAGTCACAAGTGGCTATTTAAATTTAGTTATACTTAAATTAAAAAATTCCGTTCCTCTATCATATTAGCCACACTTGAAGTGCTCAATACTCAACATGGCTCGTAACCACCACACAGACACAGGACAGACAGTGCTGATAGTCTAGAACATACCAGTTTATGAAATGGGCGGAATATGAAAGCCACTGCAAAGATGAGTTGTAAGTTTGAAATATCGACTTTTTCCAGCAAGAAGGGACTGCAGAAGTACTCTAAACCAAACTTCTCTGGTTTCTGATGGAGAAATTGAGGACTAAGAAATTTAATTATTCTACCAAGTTTTACAGGCAGTTAGTTGCAGTATTGGGATTAAATGTCAAGTCTTCTAGCTCTTAAGGAAATGATTTTTCTGCTAACCCAGCAAACTGGCTGAATAATACGTCTAACAATACGGTATGCCTCAGCTTCTTTAAGAAAAGGGGTAAAATGTCAAAATAGCACCTAATCCTCCATCTTATAAAAGGAAAACTGAGGTACAACAAGTTATTCCTTATCTGTTCTGGATCTATGTGGTTTTAAGGGAGCCATCTTCATCCAGGGGGACACAGGGTTGGGCATGATGCTTGGTCCCCCCAGTCAGCATGTTCCCCTCCCCTAATCCACAGTGACTGGGTATAAATACCTGACCCAAATCATTCAGCTGAATCAATTCAGGGACTTTGGTTGGAATTACTGGGCAAGACATACTCTCTTTTCTACAAGGGTTGCTAAACTGAAAATATGTAAATCTGGGACTCTCAGAAGCCCTCTAGCCTCAGCAAGGGGAGAACCTGACAGAGGACGGAGCCGACACGAAAAGAAAGCAGAACAAGACAGCGAGACCAATTCCTGATGACATTATCTGAGTGCCTGGTTCCAGCTGTGTCTGAGGCCAGGCTAGCCCTTGAACTTTCAAGCTCTGAGAGTTTACAGACCCTCCCCCTCACCCCCATCACTTGCTAGTCTGAGCTAGGTTTTGACATTTGCATGGGAAAAGGTCCTGACTAATACAGGTACCTCCTTCCACAAGGAGATTAGAAGTAGTCAAAGTAACACTTCCAATCAACCTTGAAAAGCATAGCGTGAGGGAAACACCAAAGTATAAAGCACATGATGGCAGTTGCAAATCTTGGTTTATATGATGCTATTCTGGAAGGGATTCCCCAAGTCAACCTCAGTTATACTCGGCCTGTCCAACCACGCCTCATTCACTAGGCTTCGATTCACCACATGTGCACATTTCTTTCAATCACTCAAATTTAGAAATTTCTTACAGGGGTATGTCCACAACATCACTTCGAAATTCAACAGTGCCTTCTATTCACCAAGCCCTGGAAATTTCTTCAAGACATTTTCACTCTCTTAAAAAAAAAAAAAAAAAAAATAGAGAAATCCCCCCACAGTCTCATGATAGCAGTACTAGTAAGGCTCCTTAGTCCAATGGGTTTTCACTCAAAATTTTTTTACTTTTTTTGTTTGTTTTTAAACTCCACATTGATTCCTTACTCTTGGGTTTGTTTCTCCTTTCTCCTGAATCTGACATTTTAGTTTATTTTTTGTTCTAGTTTCACTTTGCCAAATTAGGACAAGCACACTTTCACAGAGTCTGGTACTAAAAAATTTGTTAGCAACTATTTTATCATAATTCATACATTCTAGGGAAATGCACTTTTTTTTTCCCACAGTGGCCCATTTCAAAATGTCCATGGTGTAAGCTATACTACTGAAATTGCTTACTGAGACTAGGCCTGTTAAAATATAGAATAGGTTTTTAATGGATTAACCTCTCCTTACACAATGTTAACAAAATTTTTTAAAGGCTTTGCTTCCTCCTAAATAAAATGATTTTTAAATAGGACCCATTGTTCAAATATATGGATTTGAGCATGAAATAGTCATTCCCAATTAGCAGATGTTCATTCCTTTCATTCAAAAATCTTGTCAAAATCTACTCATTTTTCTGCATTGTGCTTTCTGTCCACCTCATCAACAGGTTATAACTACTTTCTTCTACCACTTACCTTCTTGACTTTGCCCCTTTATTATCTTGCATTCCAAAGTTTCACTTATTCTCCTGTTACTATGAAATTCTAGGTGAAGATTAGTGGGATCCTGTGGCTTCAGATTTTTACTATTAAGGAATATTAATATTAATCTGTTATTTTAGAATCATCATCAACAATTAATCAAGTTCTAATAACATTATTAGCACCTTTTGTTAAGTGTGTGTCACATGCTGGTGTCTCTGGCCGGGTGCTTTATGTTCAAGTTTTCATTTTGTCCTTGTGTGGTGGGTATCATTTATGGCCATTTTATACATGTAGAGACAAAATGAAGTTAATTATTTTGCCCAACAGTCCTTTGCTTCTAAAGCCTGGGCTAAGTCTTTGGATGACATGGCTGAAAATTCTAAAACGAGAACTACAAATATCAGCTTGAAATCCTTCACAACTGTATTCTTTGTAGCTCTAAACCTAAAACCAGTGTCTCATGTTGACAACTGGCCCTATCCATGTTTTTCTGTGGGCAAGGGGCAAAAAGAGAGCTCTGCCCTCTCTCAGATTGTGCCCAATGCAGTTCTAATTTACTTATCTCATATCTAGGACTGTTAGCTAATTCCATATTAAGGAAATTTGTGAGCATCCCCTAAAAGGAAATCTTATTCTCCCTTATGTAACACCACCACATACAAAGGTCATTATTAAGCAATGTATGGGAGGGGCCAAGGGGAAGGTCACATTTGATAAATGTCATGCAAATTTTATTCTCAGGGAATCTAGAACTGTTGTTGCCTTTTGTAATCTCTAGCGCCTCTAGCTGCTCCAGAGATAAGGCTGCCATCCCCTGCTAGAGACGCCATCTCCAATTTCCCCAAGTCCATCAACAAGAGGCAGAGACTGAACTCCCGAGTTCTGTCTTGCCAGATACTTTCCAGGAATGCCTGTCTTCCAAATCGTGAGCGACATCTAACGTGACCCTGGGCTGCAAACTTCTGCCCCAGAGCAAAGTAGAAAACCAATTTATGTGAAATTAAAAGCTATTTGCTTGATCCATCACTTGCTTCCACTCCAGCCTACTTTCAACTGTAACACATTCAGCTGGAATTACAGGCTACCTCTTCATCTGGCACTGGGGCATAGAATCTATCTATGCACAACCATGGAGAATAAACATTACAGAGAAATAATGACTCTGGCAGCACCGGGCACCCTACTCAAACACAAGCTACATGTGTGTTCACAGATGGAAACTAACGGCTGTTTACCCTGAAGGCCCCATAAGAAAAATGCAGTCACCTTTACAGTAAAATGCAACTTACGATTCCACATGCAACAAACTGAGATAAAGAGAGGGCTGGGGACTGAATTTCAACAAAGAGCTCTTCTAGTACCTTTGATTTCTTCGGGACAGTTCAGGCCATTCAAGAGCTGTGAAGGCCCCAAATAACTGAGAAGCACAACTGATGAGATCACAAGACCAAAGTAGGTGAAGAGTTGTAGGTAGCTCAGTGCTTTGTTGGGTGGATCAGAGAATAAAACTCATGTGACATCATATTTTGTCTTGCTCTGGATATGCACTTTGCAAAGTCAGAAATCCAATGTTAATTAATCGAAGAAAAGAAACAGTACAGGTTTTGTCTGGAAAAGGGTTACACAACATGTTCAAGTTAATGTAAACAGGACTGAGCCACACCAGAAGTATTCTGATCATTTCCTGGATGCAGCCAATAAGGGCACGCATTCCCTGTCAGTGTATCACAAAATGACAACAAAAGTCATCCAAAGTTTCCTGTTGAGAGATGCCAGCAGATTTTGAAAAAGCTTTAATAGTGTCTTTCTGAGACCTCTGTGGTTTAGCACTTTGTCAAAACAGGATACTATTTAAATTAAAAATTTACTGATTCAAGTTCAGAAAAACCCTGCTTTGCTGTTTTTATAACCAAATTCGTGGGTGGGGAAACTTTGACCTTTATTTTTCTTTTTTTATGGCACCTTATATGGGTCTGAGAAGGTACTATATTTAGCAGTCTCGATTTGAGAACTAAGGTATCTAAGCAAGATGACTATCACTTTCTATGAATTACTGTAATGTGAAATCATGAGCTTGTTATATTATGCAAAAGCGACTGATGTGAAACAAACAAAAATACCTGTTTGCATACATAAGTTTTATAAAATCTTTGTGGGGAGAAAAAGGGGAAATACACACTAGGCTGGCCATAGCATAATATGTCTCCCATGTGAATCTGGTTTCACACAAAAGTAGTTTTGTAGAGGACGGTAAGACTCCGGTCAAGAAAACAAAGCTGCTAGTTAACAATAAGCAGTCCAGTGGTGAGAACCAAGGTGCTGGGGAACAGATGGAACCTCCGTCAACTGTGGAGAAGCAACCAGGCTCCTTTCTGTCTGGCATCTTTAATATTTGCTGTGCCCTCCCTCTGAAACTTTCTTCCCCAGATACTTACTTGCAACACTCAATCCCTCACCGAATCCAGCTCTCTAGTCAAAGATCATGGGAATATCACCACCATTGTCCAGACTTTAACCCTCTCTGTCTTCCTACAGCTTTCATCTTCACACAACATGTGGTGCTATATTTTTTGCTTACCAGTTTAATGTCCCATTGAGAATGTCATCTCCATGAGGTCCGGGACCGTGTGTGCTTTCTCTGTTGGTCACCCTAGGTACACCTGGTAGAGTGTCTAGGCCAACGCAGCCACCCAATAATGTGTCATATGTTGAACAGGGAATCTCATTAACAGTCTATTCAAATGTTGAAAGGATAACTACACTTAACTGGGCAAAGCACTAACAAAATCATTCCAATGATATCAAGAATTCTGAGACACTAGAGAGGCAGTTAGATACAAATATCACTACTTGTTTTGCCTTAAAAAATCACTTTGAGATAATCTTTTAAGGTCTCACAGCGTTGAGAATCTGCAACCCTCCCAGTGTCCAGGCAGGAAACACTGGAGGGAATTTGGAGAATTTGAGAAAGAAATCTAAATCACCAAATAATCTTGGTATAAGTCTATCTCTTCTTTTGTCCGATCTTTTAGTGTGGTGAATACTACTTTGTGGCCAATGGCCTTGAACCAAAAGTACATTAGTGCTCAGGGCTCAGGCCACATGTTGGCCTTTTTTTTTGTCCAGCCTAGCTGAGAGATGGGACACATTACAAGTGATTACACTGGTGCACTCCTGCACAGTGGATTCTAAATAGGGCTAATGAAGAGGTTGGTATCGGCTATACCCAGCCTCTGAGACAGCCCTCAAAGATTCTCACCATCTGGTACTCATGCTTTGCGTAGTCCCCTCCAACGCTGTGTCAGGGCTGGTCTATGTGAGCAATAAATATGGCAGCAGTAATGGTATGTGATTTCCAAAGCTAGGTCACGAAAGACTTGGACCACTCTGGGGGAAGCCAGCTGCCATGTCATGAGGGCACTCAAGCCACACGACGGAGAGACCCACATCACGTGGAACTGAGGCCTCCTGCCAACAGCCATGTGAGTGAGCCATCTTGGATGCAGATTCCCCTACCCCAGTCATACCCCAGCCTCCCATGTTGACTGCAATCTCACCAGAGACTATGAGCCCGAACCACCCAGCTAAGCCACTCTCCTATCTCTGATTCACAGAAAGTGTGCAAAATAATAAATGTTATATTGTTGTCTTAACACACTAAGTTTTGGGGTAACTAATGGAGAATCCAGACCTGATAGTAAGGGCAAATCTGTGTCTCATCTGGCCTAGTACACACTGTCTTCCTCCAGGAACACATGCCCCCTGCCCCATCCTTGCCATGTGGGGCTCATTGCTGCACACTGTCCTGGTTAAGAAAACTGAGTTCCAATTTTCATACAGGCAGCCAGTTAAAAAAGGCATCAATCTATGCTTAGGGTACAAAGATACAAAGAATCATGAATCCAGAATGCCTGGGCTCTAGATGGCTTGTTACAGAGTACTGCCGCTTTTGAGACTATGGGCCTTTTGAGACTATGAAGACTCGGGCCATTCAGAAGAAGGACAGATAGCAGAGAGGCAGGTGACTACAATAAGCTGAGCAGGATGACGTCCATGGCAAGCAGGGGGAAGGTGGCAAGGTGGTGGTGGTAGGGGAGGCAGCATTTCTCAGCTCCAGATAACTGGTCCTATGTATATTGCTTGAACCTTGGGTTCTTTTTAAAAAGAAGATTAGAATATGAAATTTTAATGAAAAATCTCCAGGTTTTTTTTTATTTTTTTGGAGACAGGGTCTCACTCTTTTGCCCAGGCTAGAGTGCAGTGATACAATCATAGTTTACTGCAACCTCAAACTCCTGGCCTCAAGGTATCCTCATGCCTCAGTCTCCCAAGTAGCCAGACTACAGGTGTGCAACATGGTACCTAGCTAATTTTTAAACTTTTTTTGTAGAGACAGGGTCTCACTATGTTGCCCAGGCTGGTCTTGAACTCCTGGCCTCAAGTGATCCTCTGGCCTTATCTTGCCAAAGTGCTGGGATTATAGGCACAAGCCACCACACTTGGCCAAGATTTGTTTTAAATCTTTACAAGGAACTCCAAAAAATGTTAAACTCTGCACATGTAAACAAAACAGTGTCTAGCCTGTGGACCATCAGCAGTTTGCAATCTCTAACAGGGAATCAATTCCTCATTCCCATTATAAAATACATCTCAAAATTCCTGTTTTCAAGGAATTTCATTTCCCATGCTTCTTTCACATTTTCTTGGACATTTCCATGTTTTTTTTTTTTTAACTGAATAATGTTGTCCTGTTTGTATCAAAGTTGTCACAATGGCTGTAAGAAAACATTTGCCCCTTTTTTCATAAATGCAGTAAATAATGTGATAATACAGAAGTGAAAGAACAAGTCTCCTGCAGGTGCGAAGAGAACCACCCTTGGGGGGAAAAAATAACAGGGCAATGAAGAGTAACAAATTACTCAGTCCCCAAGAGAAGCAAGTCAACTCTAACCAGGGGTCATGAAAAAACAATTTTATAATCCATGCTTCCCTTCCCAACATAACAAGACCCAAGGAAAGTAGAATTTGCAAGGAAAATTAGATCACTCCCTGGTCTTTGCACATACATAACTATAAAGTCAAACAAACAAACAAAAAACTATACAATTTCCTCCTTAAAGTGGAGAGAAGAACTAGGAGCAAGGCAGTCTGGGAGCATGATCATCACACCCCTGTCTTTTCTTCTCAGCAGGTGCAGCTAACTGCACCAACACAGGAGCAAAAAGGCCCTCTCCAGAAGACCTGTGGATGTGAACATCCACTCAGCACACTTTTCTTTGACTATAAAGTTTTCAATTTGTCTGGCACATATCAAATATCCAGAGATGATAACATAGTTATGACCATTCTAAATGCAATTTCAATATTGCGTAAAATTCCAATTCTTTGTGTTCAGTCCAGCCTAGGATCTCACAAGTGATAACCTATAACCAACATCATAATAATATGCTGATGGTCTGGCGCAGTGGTTCACACCTGTAATCCTCACACTTTGGGAGGCTGAGGGAGGAGGATCACTTGAGGACAGGAGTTCAAGACCAGCCTGGACAACAGTGAGACCCCTTCTCTACAAAAAATAAAAATAAAAAATTAGCTGGGCATAGTGGCATGTGCCTGTAGTCCCCGCTACCAGGGAGGCTGAGGCAGGAGCCTCAGGAGCTTGAGGTTTCAGTGAGCTGTGATGATACCACTGCACTCTAGCCCAGGAGATACAGCGAGAGGGGAAAAAAAAAAAAAGAAAAAAAAAGAAAGAATGAAAAGAATAATAATATGGTGATTAGAACAACACCTACAAGAGCAGGTAACATTTTGAGCCCTATGTGCCAGATTCTATGTGTGTGTGCACATATTCTTAAATTAATCCCCTGAATTAATCTGATGGGTAGACATTTCTACTCTGCAGAAGCTCAGAAGTGAGCTTAATTTGGACAAGCTCACAGAGCTGGCAGATAATAGTTTTAGAACTCGGGTATATCTGATTCCAGAAACTTACAACTAAGCTTTATTGTCTATCAATACTCAAGATTAAGGGCAATTCCAGGCTTTTTCCTAACCCATCAACATACTGAACCAATGAGCTTAATGCTACAATTATTTCTGTTATTATTATTAATCTAAATGAAAACATAATTCTCAATTATAGCATTATTAATAAAACAAAGACCAATAAACCTCACACCTGGGAGGCAGGTGTGAGACGCACAGCTATGAACATCTAGGAGCAAGAAACAAAGTTCAAGGATTTGGCTTTTACAAAAGCCAACAGGAAAGCCAGGGGGTGCCAATCTCTGCCCTGACAGAGAAGGCAAGTACAGAGACACTTGTGGGACCCTAAGAGCAGTATCGATGGAAACTGAGGTCACATTCCTCCCCCTCACACTGAGGGAAGGAGGAGGCTGGTCTGTGGGACTCAGATGGAAGGAAACTTTCAGAGGAAATGATTTAAGCTTTTTTGGTAAGAAGGGTATTTTTCAAATTCTCTTTTAAGTTCTTATTTCCATCGTAAGTCGGCATAAATAAAAATAATTGCCAGCTTTCAAACGGTCTTGTGGTTCACCGTGAGGATGGGGGTTTGGCTTATTTTCTTTCAAACTTCCAGGTCTTCAGAGTTTTTCTTATTTGGAGGGAAAATTTAAGCCCCCAGAGAGAAAATGGCAGTAGATTTTCCCAGAGATTACTGAAGTGTTTTCTTGCACTGGTAGCAATGCAGTAAAAGGATATAGAAAGATACACTATGTAGCAAGGAGTTAGACAGATACACTTCGGAGATGTATGAAGGAGCCACATTAAAAATGACTACTTTTTGATCTTTCATCAGGAGGAGATATTGACAAAATGTTTTAAAAGGCAAACAAACATTGTGAAGTCATACTGTCCAGTAGAACCTTCTATGATGATGGAAATGTTCTGTATCTGCATTGTCGCAAATAGTAACCATTGTCCACATATGGCTATTTGAACTTAAATTAATTTACAGTAAATAAAATTTAAAAATCCAGCTCTTCAGTTGTATTAGCCGCGTTTCAAGCACTCTCTTCCTGTATGTTCCCACAGTTTCCTAAGTTTACATCTATTAGTACATTTATTACCTCCCATTATAATCCTCTGCTCAGTGTCAACCCTGACATAAGGACTAAGAAATATTCAATTCTGTCCTCCAGTACTAAGTAGGTCTGGTACACAACAGGCAGTTAATAAATGTTAATATGAATGGGTAAGTGAATAGATGGATGAATGAATGAATCACTAATCCTCTGGTCTGTTCTTGCATTTACTTCCTAGGGGCCTTGCTCTCAGATAGAATTGCTATATCATTCACACCAAATTTTCATACCAAATGAAGCCTGTGATGACTATTATATTAATAAAGATCAAAATGAGACTTAGACCTTGCTGATGATGATGGTGTCAATAGAGATCGATAATCTCCTTATGAGAATACGGTATTCTTGACTCCCAATAACATTGTTCTCTATCGGTTCCCCCATGCCCTGTTTTGCTTTTTCCCAACACTTTGATTCAAAAAACAAAACAAAACCAACCAACCTGTTTTCTTGTTTTTCATCTCTCTTTCTCTACAAATTCAGTTAAGTTTCTAGCTACTGAAGCTCCTCCTCCCAAAGATGTCCTAAAGACCCAACACAAACTGCTAAGCCAGGGGTCAAGAAACTTTTTCCATAAGAGGCCAGAGAGTAAACATCTTAGGGTGCACTCAATACGTAGTCTCCGTCGCATGTACTCAACTCTGCCAAAAGCTGCCACAGACGGCAAAACAGATGAGTGTGGCTGTATTTCAGTAACACTATAGTTGTAGACACTGAAATCTGAATTTTATAAATTTTCATCTTTTATGAAATGTTCTTCTTCTTTGGATTTTCCCCCCCCAGCCATTAAAAAAATGTTAACATTTTCTTGTCTTGTCAGCAGTACAAAAACAGGCTTCGGGATTTGGCCCACGGGTCTGTGTTTGCCAACAGCTATTCTAAGGCCTGCTCCCTGATCACGTGCTTCTATGACAGTTGTGGGTCGCAGAGTCCTGGAGATCTCCGAATACTAATGGGAACTAACCCCTTGCTGTATACAGTGAAATATTCAATAGCTCCACAGTCCAGCAGTTCCGGGGGCCAACCAGAAGCCACACCAGGAAGTGCTGCTTTCAAAGCAGGGGGCTCGGGGGTGTGAACGGTGGAGGTGCGAGAGGTCCTTTTTCCACCCACCCACCCCTGGTAGCGGCTCCAGCTGTCGTCAGCATCAGCTGAACAGACAGATGAAGGCTCAGCTGGTCTCAAGATCCTTTTATAAACCAGTTTTGTCCAGACTTCTATTAGTCAAAATCCTGATCTACATAAGAGTTTCTGTAAGCCCGTTAATTATGCCTTTGATCTGCAGTTACATTATCTTCAATTAAGCATTAATATATTGTGCATGAACTGACACTGTGTCATGCAAAATGGTGAGGCTCCTGGAATACATTTCCAAAGCCAGTATTCTAAATAGAGCTGTGTAGGCAGTGAAATATTTATTTTCAAATTCATCTGTGTACATTTTCAAAATTACTGCTCTCTAAATTTTCTTTGAAATGTCTGACCTGCTGTTCATAAGTCAAAAAAAATATAATCTCTCTTTTGTAGAATTCCAATTGGTAAATTGTGTTAAAAAAATTAGATCAGCTACTGCCATTAGATGGTGGGTACTCGGGTCCCACACAGCTGGTGTTACCTTAAACAAAAATTGCCCTAAATGCCATGCAGACCTCATGGGCCATACTGCCGTAAGACGGCTTTGCCTTCATCAATGAATAGTCCAAAAATTCCAGAACAGTTGTAGAAAAAAAAAAAAAGAGTCAAATCATATGCTGTTATGATAACACAAATAGAAAGGTAAGAGGCCCAGTTGGTCTTTCTGGTTCCACATTGGTAGTTTCTTCTTTCTGTATTTTGCAAAATAAGCAGAGCAGGTATTTGTTTATAAAACACTGGCAGAAGAAAGGTCCTACATAAACAGAGTCTATGTTTCAAATAGCATTCAAGTTGTTGAATGAAGTTTGCCCTCAACTCCTAGAGACCAGGTGTGACCCTGAGACATGGGCCACATTTCAACACTTACCTGAAAGGTATCCAAATGGCTTTGGTGGGAAATCAGGTTAGTGATCCGGTGAGATATAGCATTTCCCAATTTGGGCTAGTCTAGGAATATGGTAAAAATGAGTACGTACCATAAAAATGTGGTATACAGGCCCATTCCAAAGCAGAAACACACAAGCGTACAGTGAAAAGGAGATGAGGTACATATTTCAAATCCCAAGGTAGACCTTTAATATGATTCCAACTAGACTCTCTCTCTTTGTCACTCCCTGGACTTCTCTGGAGGACTCTTAAGGTTAATAGGGTAGGTGGCCCACCTAATTCTTACATAGCATATTCAGCTTCCTGTCCAAGCTGCATTGTGCATAAATTTACGAACTGGCAAAAGCCAAGAATCCTGACTTGGGATTCCCTAACATCTTCTGATGACCACAGATGGCTCACACTGGTGAGATGAGGTCAAAGATGAGGTCATTTCCTCTACCCTAGAAGGAAGTTGAGGAATGAAGAAATGAGGAAAAAACCAGAATAAAATATACTGAGATTTTAAATTGGAAATGAACTTCGCTATCAACTTAACTAGTAGTCTTCAACCATGGGTATGCACAGAAAGCACATATGAAGGTTTTAAAATATACCTATGCTTGGGCTCTATCCCAAGATTCTCAATAGAGTTCAGGAATATATCTCTGATTTTAAAAAGCTTTGAGCCCTAGATCTTGATGATGATAATAATTACATTAATTCTGATGTGCCCCCTAGGATTGAGAAGCACTGACTAGTCATTTATAGACAAGAAACTGAGACTTACAAATATAAGTCCCTTGGCCAAAATCAGACATCCTTGGGATCAAAATGTAAACAATGGAGCAAAATCCCAGAAGCATATGACTGGGCACTGCAGAAGTGTTCTGTGTTGAAGCAGTGTCATTATGTCACGAATTCAAGGCAGAGCCATATGCATCTTAGACACGGCAGATCTATATAACTAGTAAGATATTTTTCTGGCAGATGCTAGTATAGTGTTTTAATATAATAAAATCAGGTATATTATGAGAACATTCAGATAGGTGAGAATAAGGTGTCTTCAAAGGGTGGCTTTCTCAGCTTCACATTAGTATGTGGAATGGGCCAGTAGTGGCCCTGCCAGCTAAGGCCATTTTCCTGAATCTCAAAAGATTCAAAAAATTATTAGTTCTGCTGTTATACCTATCTTAACCTATGGACAGATTTCAGACTAAGACAATGGGAAGGAAGGGAAGTTGGGTGTCAGGTGGCACCTCTGTACTAATGAAAAAAGGATGCCTCTTTCTCCATTCAGACACAGCCCCGATCCCATGCCAGGGTGCACGGCTTGATAAACGATTGCCGGATTTCAGCCCTCACTGGCCCCCTTGATCAGGCATCTTTGTTCAATGCACAACCTGCATGATCATATCCAGTCATCTAAATCAAAGGTCAGCAAACTAGAGCCCAAATCTAGCCTGCTGCCTATATATGGCCCTTGAACTAAGACTTGTTTTTATATTCTTAAATAGTTGAGTGAAAAAACTAAAACAAGAATGGCTCATGACACATGAAAATTATATGAAATTCATACATCAGTGTCCACAAATGAATTTTTATTGGAACAGAGCCATGGTCATTCATTTGCATATCATCTACGGCTACTTTTGTATGACGACATCCGAATAAGTTGTTGCCACAGAGACAGTATGGCCCACAAAGACAAAAATATTCACGGTCTGGCTCATTACAAAGAAAAAGTTTGCTAACCCCTGGTCTAAAGGCAGAAAAGAATTACTATTAAACCAAATTCCTTTTGTAGATACAATAAAAAGTTCCAAGCAGACATGGCAGGTGAAATAGTTTATATACACAAACTTGAAACAGAGACAACGATGGAGGAAGGTCAACTTCATTAGCTAGCCACCTTGACGGTACCTTTAAATGTCATCAATCAGTATGTGCCTTGCATGACTTGAAGGGGCTCATTATAAATTACAGCACATGGGCTCCTGACATGATCCAGGGACTGTAACAGGACTCTGGTGACGTAATATGATAAAAGAGATTTCTCTGTAGAACTCTACACGGCACAGAGCTGGAGAATCTCCAAGAAATTTAATTTCTAGAGTGCCACCTTTGACTATTCAAGACAATTCCACCCCAGCATCAAACATCTTTGAAGAAAACTTTATCTTTTTTTGGAAATGCTTGTCGCTGGGTGTCATTTTTGAAAATATAAATTTGAAGCTATTTTTTCCAATGAGACAGACTAAATCCAGGATGTAGATTTTCCAATTAGACTCCTTTTAAACATCTGTTGGTAGGCTGCATTTAACATTAGTTATTTGTACAAAGCACAATTTGATTAGACTGTCTGAAACAAAGCCAAAGTCTGCAAAATAATAGCTCAATTAAATTCTGTTTTGCTTTCATTTGTCTTAGATTTTCCTGAGTGTGATACTGTTGCAAATAATCAAGTAAACCAATTCCTTTCAAAATGAGAGATTTAGGTATATTTTCCATCCTCCCTCCAAGTATATTTAATAACCCATTCCATCTTCACTATGCTTCATTGAACATAATCTTGACATCAAATATATTTCTGTATTTTGCCTTTAGTCTCCTTTAATTTTCTATACTTACAAATTAAAGTTCTATGCCATTAATATTATACCTTAAACAGATCAGCAAAAGTACAAAGTCAAGCACCAGGTATTAGGGCAGTCTAATCACACCACAGGAGTTCTCTGATTTTCACTCCATACCTGGCAAGATTCATTTCATCAACCCAGTGAAAGATTTAGGCAGGATTGACATCAGATTCTTTTAAGGCTATAAGGCTATGTTTATGGGCTTGAAGTGTTTCTAGAGGTTAATAAACCTGAGACCAGTCTGTAGCCTCTTCAGCCAAAGCAGTACCAATATTCCTTTCCTTTTGGCTTAGATATTTTACTCACTCATTCATTCATCATTCACTTATTCGCTAATTCATTCATTAACTCATTCATAAAAGAAATACCTACATATTGCCTACTTTATGTCAGGCATGGTACAAAATGTCACAGCTTCAAGATTTCAGATTAGGGACTAGTTCCTTGGCTATTAAGATTACACAGCCTTAATTCTTATAAAATTCTGGGAAGACCAGGAAGGAATTTTTAGAATAGCAAGATCCTCATTTACACCTCAAATGACACATTTAAGAAAATAATACTCCATCACAATAATGCTGATAAGTAGCAGGGATGATGACAGCAGCTAACCTTTATTAAGTACTTGTTACATGTCTTTCTAAGCTACTTACATACATTAGCTCAGCTAATATTCATAACAACACTATGAGACAGGTGAGTGGGATGATCACCCCATTTTACAGATGAAGAACCTTATGTCTTCTCATCAAATCTGGTTACCAAGTTGATTATAAGCAAAACGACAGTCCCCAATGCACTGCTAAAACATGTATTTGAATAGTGACCAATACCACGTGAATTATAATAAAACTGGAGTTTAATATGTTGTCATTTTCCCTTTAAAAACAGTTTTTTATACAATTATGAGAAGAGCTAACTTTTCTGAGAAATTACTACATCTCAAGCACTCTAAATAAATAATGCATGACAAGTGCTTTCAGTCTTCACAATTGCCTTCAGGTAGGTGAGGTTACCACAGTCTCAACTCGCTAGATGAGAAAAAGAAAATACAGAGAGGTTAAATTACTTTTCCAAGGTCACACAGGAATAAGCATAGTGCTAGGACTTAAACCTGGCAGTCTGACACTGGAGGCCATGGTATTAATCACAGTGTGGTGCTGCCTCATCCTCCAGCAAATCTGACACACAAATCTCTAAAACTCAACCATTTTGTGACTGCGTGTGGTGGCCCAGTATAAAAGATCCTGTGGCTTTAAAGGATAAATCACACTTCAGATCGGATCAAGAAGAGATACGCTTTTAAGATATCTAAAACTCAGTCTCACATAAAGCTATGGGGAAAAATACAAAGCACATGTTAAATTTTGGATAATATTTCAACAGTTACTAGAGAATCTAACAGGCTTCCCAGAAAAAAATAATCCCAAGTACTTCTCCACTCTGATATGTGATCAGCATAGACCATGTCAGATAAGTCTGCGGCAACCTTGGCAAACAGAAGGTGCACATACCACCACTCCCAACTCCAGCGCCATGGCAGACATGACCAATCAACCCTGGTATTGCTGAAGAGCCCATCCTGGATCCAGAGTCCTTCAAACAGCTCTCTAGGTAGACTTACTTCATATCTAGATCAAAGTTGGCGGTCACAACGAAACCTCTTTGCTCTGTGTAATTCTATGTGGTTCGGACTCTTAATTCTGTTTCCAGAATAAATAACAATTCCTTTACACTATCAAATAAAGAACAAGCCAGACATAATTTCACTGATGTCTTATTAAAAGCAGTTTCATTAGGCCCGACGAAGCAGCTCTTCTGTCTACGGACAAGGGAGTGTCTAGCCTGCAGGTCCTACGGCCAGGGGAGATCAGAAGAAACCTGCTAGGCAACAGCAATAGATACCAATGGAACAAAAGCATAGGATCATATGGCAGAGAACTCAGAAACAGGAAAACACTTCATGTCATGTGGCTTTTAGTCCCTTTCTGAAGAAGGCAGACAAAGATCCTCCCCTGGAATGCAACTTACAATTTAATCACCAAGGGTCTTCTTTCTAAACAGCAGGCAATAAAGCAGGCACTATCTGAAATTCTGGATTTTGGGGACTCTGAAATGTTATCACACGGACTGTGCTTATATCCAGCTCCTTACAAAGGGAATTATGACTCTGAATTTATGACTCTCCCCTACTCTCCCTCGTCAGAAGGCTATAACCTTCTTCTCCAGACATCTAATGTAATGCAAAGCTAGAATACTACAAAACTACACGAAGGCAACAGGATTTAGACTTGGTATAGTATATAAGAGTGGACCATTAGAAGTTTGCATAGCAGAGTGACATGGTGTTCAAGGAAAGGCCGTGAGCATAGGCTGGAAGTCAGATACACATGCAGAACAGAAGATGCTTTGAGGGGAGGGAGTGAGGACTGGAATCAAGTCTTCGCCAAGATCCAATTTATTGACACCTGAAGGGACAGCTCTAGAATGAGGTAGCAGCAGAGGAAACAAAGAGAAAGGAGAGGACAGAAGATGTCAGTGGAAGGGAAAATGGCAGATGTGAGGATGAATAACATGGTCAAGATGAAGGAAATTCGTAAGTCAATGATGACTCAAAAGACTCTGACTAATAAGACCTAGGGATAAAAGGGATCTGTTGGATTAGAAAAATTGAAACTGATGTGAAATGGTGAACTAAGAGAGCCATGGATAAGCACTGAAGAGAAGTACAAACAGGCTTTGGGGCACGGCTGTGGAGCTATCGGAACTAGCAAAGAGCACAGATGCACTACTGGAGGGGTCAGCAGAACTGAACTTAGGGGGAAGAGTGAACTTGGGTTCCTGGAGACAATAGGAAGCAGAAAGAGAATGGCAAGGAGGCCGGGGGATACTTATTTGAAGAAGTTTAAAAAACAGCAATTTCCGAAAAGACAACTAAGCCAAAGCAACATGTTATTAAGAGGACAGACAGGTTGAGGTAAGGATGGTGACATGACCACTGAATTTAGTGACAACAAAATGAGGAGGAGAAAAGCCAGACTTGGGAGAGGTTAGGAAAGAAAGTGGCTGGTTTAAAAAAAAAAAGGTTGAAGCAGGAGGCAGAATATTCTGGTTCTAAAAGCTTAGCAGCAAAAGGAGGACTAGAGGAGAGTAGATGGGAAGGATCAAGTCATCCAAAGTTTTTGAACTACCCATTTAAAATCCACATTTACCATGAACACCGATAAATGTTGGGCTCTGTCTGCTTGAATGTTTACCAAAGTTCTATGGGATGTAACGTAAAAGGACAAGGGCTGGCACTCTTTGCCTAATTGTGTCCTGGCAGCTTTAAACTCTACTACTTAAGTAGTTAAAAATCTGTTCTTTTGATGAAGGGGGAAAGTTATGAATAGAAAGCAGCAACACTGGACTCTTTAGAAATGACTAGTATTCAGTCTCTGTAATATACCAGGCAATAATTTCAAACTCAAACAATCAATCCCAACAGCAAGGTGGATGAAGTCCACCAAAAGTTCAAAATGGGATATGTTCTCTTTAAAATTTTGAGAGCGACTAAATATGACAACCATCTGATGTATGAAAATTATTCACAACCAAAAACAGACAGTCTGGAAATAGCCGGGATGACTTCATTTAGACAGAATTACCCAAATCTGTTTCTAATATACACAGTACACATAATAAATTTTTACAATATGACAAGGAAAACAAACTTAATAAAAGTTCCCGATCTTTTGTTACACAAGCATGCTATATCCATGCTATGTTTATAATAGTTTGCTCATGATATCACAGCTCAGTAACAAAGGCCCGAGCAATACAAAAACAGTTACTAGGCATGACATCAGCTCACAACTACCGTAATTACATCGGTACACAAATTTCCCAAACTGTACATTTTCCAAACTGCTTCTCAATTTCAACGGCTGCCTTTAGACAATTACTTGCAGAGTTGTCTGCAGGCTTTGAGTAATACCCGTCTTTCTTCTCTTTCTCAAGAGTCATTTCCCTTTAGAAAGTGCATATTTCAATTGCAAGCACTATTTTTCAAAAATGCCCATAAACATATGTCCAAATTAGGAGACAGTGTGGTCTAACGGTTAGTGATGAGCACTGAGCATCAGCAACTCTGATTTCGTTCCTTTTGCTTTCCCTGTTTGCTGGGCCCAAAGTGGTAGCTCAGCTAGAGGCAGGAGAGTGTAATGGATAAAAGCACAGATTCTTGCACCAGACTGTGTGGGCCAGAATCCCAACTCTGCCACTTATTAGCTTATGGCCCTGGGCAAGTTAACTTCTCTATGCTGTACTTTCCTCATCTGTAAAATGGGAATAATAGAACCAACCCCCAGGTGGTTGTTGTACATTAGTTGACTCCTAGAAAGTATTATAGAAGTGTTTGTTATTTAACATTATAACTATTATTTTTCTGGGACTCAGTTTCCTGTTTGAAAACCTGGCTTAAATTAACCTGATTTATGGTGAATGGTGTAACTTCTCTAACGATAAGGTAGGGCTTGCGTCTTGGTCACAATATCTCAATATAGTGAGGATCAATGAATAAAATTTGAATGAATGAATGCATGAATGAGTTAAATCCACAGGCTCTGTAATACCCAACAGTTACAGAAGTAAAAAATACTATCTTGGAGATAATGGGTTCCATCCTATTTCTCCAATGGCTTGCTTTCACTTTGCTACAACTAACGTTGATAAATACCTCCAACCCAATTGAAATAATAAGCATAGGGAAAAATGATGGTGCCTTCTGATTTCAAAAGTGTATTTCTCTAAGGACTAAACTTTTCGAGCCCATCCCATATGCACAGCCTCTGCCTCAATGTGTCGTGCGCTCAGCTGGCTTTCCTGACCGGGAAGGGTGCCAGGGGAGCGCAACTACCCCCATTGTCACTTCTGGTCCATGGTGTTGCACCGAATGCTGTTATTCTAGGCTTCAGGAAATTTTCTAACCACTGGACAGGGTCCAGTGCTGTGTGCTAATGAGTTTCAGATTGGAGGACTTCACTGTGCATGTGTCAGAAAAGTGCCAGGGTTTATAGCGAGGTGGGGGCAGGGAAGAAAAGACACACAAAAAGGAAGAAAAAACAGTAGTTAAAAAATGCTGGCTACTCAAATTGACAGGGAACGTGACCTCTGCATTTCATCAGAAATTCTTGCAGACTTACAAAATAAAGGAGTTTGCTTTTATCACACACTGTGAGGCTCATATGGAAAAATGGAAAACACTACATCACTTGACCTCGGCATGCCCCCTTTCAACCACAGACAAATATTGTGTACAAAAATTCTAAATCAACTTAAGATGTTCCAAAAAAAAAAAAAAGCTTTAATTTTCTGCCTTAGACTTGATGATTACTATTTTGGTTCTTGAGATTTTGCTTAGAAGGTTCACACAGGAAAAAGACTCATAATTCCAAGAACAGTATTTTATCACTTTGGGAATAATGGTGTCATGGTCTCTGTCGGGTGGACACATGGTGGTCTACACAGCCTGTTGCACTGGAGAATAATGAGCAAGCCTCGCTCACCCAGGTCTGAAAGTCACCCAAGACTGAATCATGATTATTTGCTTACATTAACAGAACTTTAAAACCAATTTTAAACAACTTAAGGAAACTCAAACCATCTTTGCTTGGTGGTGCACTTCCATGGGAAACCAAGAGGCTTTTTCTCCCTTCAAGGCAACCAATAGGCTTGATAACAAGGCTTCTCATTATGCTATCACAGCCTATCAAAAGAAGAATCCTCCTAATTCTTTTTTCCTTGAGAAGAATCACTTCTTAGGAGAGTCTAACTCACAGAACTTTGAGTAATGAGATTATATTTCAATTTTTTTTTTTTTTTTTTTTGCCACACTTAGTACTGGGGACTTTAAAAATCCAATTCTTTCACATCCTCGAACTGTCATCAACATTTTTTCAGACGATGTCAATAAAATTGATTGCTTGCAGTTCTGAATTTTGCTCTGCACATGGAAACAATATAATTTATTTTAAAGTATTTTAGATGGGGATGGAAGGAGAAACAGAACCTCAGGAAGCCTACCCACAGCATCTGGGGTGGGGCGAGGCGTACGGGGGTGGGAAACCAGAAGCAAAGTCAATGACCCAAACGTTATAGCACGCTGGAAACTTTGACAAAAATTCCTGATGTATAAACCCTGAACCTTACTGTTGTGCTGGCTGATATGTCCCCCTGTCAGATATGAATGATGTTCCTGGAACATTAATATGTTCATTAAATTCTAACTCCCCATACTTAAAATATTCTGTACTTTGGCTCAGAGGCATCTTGACAGCTTTGTTGTAATCATACATGTGAGGCCCCCAGACTACACAGTTGTTGAGATGCCTCATACCTACAACCAATCTGTTGCTTTTACAAGTTTAATCTAGGTATTAAGGAGCTGATTGTGGAACCACGTTGATTCGACATCTTCAACTCGGCTGTGTATCACAGAAACCACTCTGGGGGGGGAGGTGACAGGCTCCCATGATGCCTAGCAACCGTACATACCTCTCACTCCCCCATCGGTAATACCACAAAATATGGCTCGCATGGTTTTCTTTCCCCCCCAAGCACAAGTGGATGACCAGCAAGGGTCCGACAGTGTTATTCCTAATTACCTTTTTTTCACTCTTGATCCTGTGGCTCTCATAATTAGTTACCTGGGGCTGCAATCCAATTTGAAGTGATGACAAGAAAGTGATCCATGAAAAAGTAATAAGTTAAATCCAATTTCAGCCTTCCTCTAATTAAATGCACATGGAACTAATGACTCCAACCCTAGCATTTCAGTGATAATGGTAATTAGCGAGGTGGGAGTCACTCTCTTTTTCAACACTGGAGGTGTAAACCACAAGGTAAAATGGTAGGAGCACTCTTAATTACATGTGTCATTTTGTCAGCAATTTACACATTTTTGACCAGTCAAGTATGTTTTTTCCCCTGTCCCTCTCCACCTCCTAGCCCCAACAATGATTATAACATACTACTCCATGTTCTAACACATGGATGCTCATAAAAGCACTTCAGACTTGAGAATAAGAAATAACTTTTCTTTGCTGTCGTTCACTGTGCACACGTGCGGCTCGTACTCTCTCTCTCACACAGCTACGATTAGGATAATCATGTAGATCTGAGTCCTCTTAACTGAAATCCAGATATTTACAGTGGAATTGGTTTTTGTTGGTCTGGTTTTATTTTTGCTTATAATATAGAAAATAGAACAATTTACTTATTTATGGAAAATATGACTCGGGGAAGGTGCTGGGTAAATGCCCATAGAAGGAGGGGCAGCGATTAACTTCTGGATGGCACACGGGTTATCTGTGGTTCTACAAAACCTGGCTTCCCATGCCGGCGCTGTCACTGTCAAGTGTGCTCTGCGGCAAGTCACTTAACCTCTCTAAGTTTCAATTTTCCTCATCCACAATGTGCTTTAAGGCTAGTGCCTACACCACCGAGAAGCCATGGGGCTGGCCCGTGTTCAGCAATGACTAAACATTCATCGTCTACCACAGTGGTCCCCAATCTTTTTGGCACCAGGGACCAGTATCATGGAAGACAATTCTGGGGGTGGGGGGAGGAGGGAGAGGAGGAGGAGGAGCAGCAGCAGCTCAGGTGGTAATGTGAGTGATGGGGAACGGCTATAAATACCGATGAAGCTTCTCCCTCTCCCCCCTCACCCCGACGCTCAACCTCCTGCTGTGTAGACCCCTGGTTCCTAAGTTTCATGGAGGACAACTGTTCCATGGATTGGGGGGCGGGGGTGCAGTGGAGCTCTGTGGCCCATCCCCCAACAGGCCACAGACTGGTACCAGTCCGTGGCCCAGGGCATGGGGACTACAGATCTACCGCACTTTCCATATGGTGACAAAGACAAGATTACATACAAAATATTAGCATAATACTTACATTTTAATGCTTAGATACATGTAATACATAATCATATAATTAAGTGTCCAAATCGGGATTTTTTTTTTTTTTTAAATAGAGACAGAGTCTTGCTATGTTGCCCAGGCTGGCCTTGAACTCCTGAACTGAAGTGATCCACCCACCTCAGCCTCCAGAGTAGCTGGGACTGTAGGTACGTGCCGCCATGCCTGGCTCAAACTGAAATACCCCGAGAGTGAGCATTATTAATAAACAGACCCAGTCAGTAGCCATGGGCTGGGGCTGCCCTAGCCAGACTGGGACACAGGGCTACCCTATATACAACTGAAGTCGAAATAGCAAAAATGAGCTAACTCACTGCATTACCACTCACATAAGAATTTTGGAGGCAAGGACAAAACATATGTAGGAAAAAAAATCTTTTAAGCAGGAGTATGAACCTGGACCCCAAGATGGACTTCTTGAAGTTCATGAAACTCCTAAAACTGGAAGCAAAATTCTGTGTGTGTGTGTGCGCGCGTGTGTGAATTTTTCAAGGAGAAGGGGTCACTGTTTCTATCATATTTTTTTAATGGCATGTGTAATCTGAAAGTCTTAATAATAACCATTTTTAAAGCATCGTTTCTGCTTGAGTGTTCCTTATCAACACTTATGTTTAGGGTTTTGGGATTCTCTAAAGTCATGTGCTAACAATGACCTCTTAAAAGGTATCAACATCTCAACACTTCATATCAATTGAAAATGCTAGGGATGCCAGTTCTAGACAACGTTAACACCAGACATTTAATAAAAATAATTAGCCTCCCTGTCCTGAATTATCTACCTTACTAATTCAGCGCATACGAATATTTTTTAAGGGTCACTATTTTAAAACCATTCCATTTCACTATCTATAACATAAAAATTGTAGTTTCCTTTAAAGGTTTCCTTCTACCAATTCATTCTTTAGTGAATAACATGGAAATGATACGAGGTACTAAGATTATATGTGGCATTAATGCAAAGCAAAAATGCTGCCTAAAGCATGTTTTATATAACTGCAAATAAAAATGCTAAAAAACACCTGCTGAATCTTGTATTTTAACCTCCTCCACTTATAGCAGGAGTCCTCATTATAATTCTGAGCTTCCAAGTGGACTGAAAGGCTGGCCTTCTGTTGGGTTTCATAATTCTTCCTTCAGGTGAAATGGCCCCCTGAGCAGGGGGCTTACGCATGACATAACCTTGGAAGGAAGAGGATGGGCAGGAGGGAAAACTATCAGATGACTGGCTTCAAGTTCAAATTCTTTATAGATGGCTTGAAACTGTGGTCAGCTTTCCACTGTAAGCAACACACAAGGTTTACTTTCTTTCCTAACTTTAATGCTGCCAGAATACACATGTACTTTTACTTTCTTAGGAGAAAATGTGTCATTTGATTTCCTTCCAGTTTATGTACTCGTGCCAGCAACTAAAATGCTTAAAGAACCAAAATGAATTACTACCCAGAAACGGTGGTCAAAGTTCCAAAATTTGATCAATAAAATTGCTCATCTACTCACAAATTAATCTTCAGCCAGTAAAGTTACACATTTTCGAGGTTATGAGTGCACCTGCACTGTTAAGCATTTATTTCACTTGTTTAAGCAATCTTCAGAAGTACATAAATATTTATAGAAGAGAGTCTACTATTTTTACTCACCTATAATTTTCTCTTTGCAGCAAAACCTTAATTCTTGTTAAAAACTCATAAGCCTCCTGAAGGCAGGGTCTGTAGCCTCGACAATTTTGTATCCAATGAACACCAGCACAGTGCCCAGTGCATTGAGGCTGTTTTGGAAATGTTCACCAAGTTGCATTTGATTAACTCGTATCATTCTGATTCTGAATTGATGATGGGGCCAATTTTCATTTTTATCATTCATCAAAGAAATTTGCAAAGTAAATTAATAGACTAAATAAAAAGACAATTTAGGTTACTAAGCAGAATATTTTTCAAGAGCTTCAGAAGCAATATCTATACCCAATTAATGCCTTCATTAATAAACCACACAACCCAAGAATGTGGCCAGCTCAGATCTGGTTCAGTGTGAGTATCTGCAAAGAGCGCCATTCCTCTCTTATTTACTCTCCTCTCCCTGAAATTAGTCCAAATTGGTGATGTTTGACTACATTTTATGATCTCTATCGAGTAACCACTTATAGCCTCCTCTAACTTTCCATTTTCTTTTGTTTGTATCATCAGCCTGTGAAACCGGAGAGCGCTGCCAAACATAAAGCAGGGAAGTGTGAGATATGCTTAAAATATGAGTCACAGTATATTTGGGGATTTGGGTTTCTTTCTTTTTTTTTTTTTTTCCTCAAGCTATCAGCAGATCAAATCCTTCTTCCCTGTCAAGCCTTCCTCTATGCAGAAGATCTGAAATTTGCTAAAATAGGTCTCTCAGTGTAGTTATGAAAGGTAAGAAGATCAGAGATGAGCACTGTTAAGATTTGCTGTAGGATTTCCCTTTCATTTCAGAGCCACTCCGGCTGAGATGCCTCGGCGAGGACATGGCATGGCAAGATATATTTAAATATGAAGGTTATTCCTTCCGCGAATCTCCAAGTTTAGATACGTATTTTTATAATGAGGTAATACACCATGTGGCCTAGGATAGTAATTTCTCCTCTGTTTGTGGAAGGCCAGCCAACCTAATAAAGCTTCCTGAACGTGCAGGACCCCACCGGGCAGCTGAGGAGACACGCGGCCACAGTCTACGCTACACACGCACCATCAACCAACCCTTTCTCTTTCTCCCCCAGCTGACTCTTAAAAGCTGGTCTAAATTCTCTGCTTGTCAACTCCTCCACTTAGGGAGTAGGAAAAACTCAAGACATCTTCTTTAGCAAAACCAGCATTCGAGATTACCCCCTCTTCCCCCACTTTTTATACAGACTGAAGTGCTCAGCAGAATGTGTTAGGTTGGTTTTGACACTGTCCTTGCCAAGAAAAACGAAGCCCTCTGTATCATACTCTTCTGCATGGTGGCTAAAAACCTAACAGGCAAGAAGAAAAAGAGCCCTCAAAAGGAAATCCCCTGAAACTTTACTTCTTATATTTAGCCCTAAAGGAACTTCGTTCATCTTGGAAGAGAAGTTACCTAAAAATGCCATATGTTTTAAAAAAGCAAGTATGAGGGAAAATAAGTCTACTATAAAAAAATCACAAATGATATTCAATACTGAAGAGCAGACAGATTGTGTATGTGTGTTTTTTTTTTATTATCTCTATCCAAAGCTCTACTATGTGTAAGATTTTTCCCCCCAATAATATATTTTCATTTTTCCAATGCACTCAAGGTCTGATAAACTCAAGAGGAGTCACAGTATTTTTCAGGCTGCGAGAACTCCAAGAGGGAGGCAAAAAGAATGGACAGTCATTTGAATCACTGAGTGACAGGCTAGGCTAGCTCCCCGTATACATTAATAAATTAGAATTTTAATTGTGTCTCTGTCTGCAGGAGCTGCCCCGGTACTTTAATATGTACCAACAATTGGCTATGTTATGGAATCTGCAATGTGGCCTCTGCTGCTGACCTCTCAAACACAATTCCCAGCCTGACTACGGAAACTGTTCAGTTTGATCCTTTCAACTTATTTGAATCCTGACAAATAAGCTCACAGCTGAAAGGTCAACACAGTCATATTTCATCCTCCGGAGCTGTTCTTAAGACATCTGCACAACAAAGCAGTCCTTATAGCACCTGACACGGGCCCTCAATGGCTCTGTGCCTCATTAAAAATGTCCCCTGCATGCACACACGTTAAAAGGCATACGGACTGGTGATAGTTTACCAAATAACTGTTTTTCGTAAGTGTTAATAAATAATGCGCACTGTCATTCAACTTTTCCAATAAAGTGTCCCTACAGTGCTGAACCTGGAGAGTGACGGTTTCCCAAGGGCATGTAGAAGAGCTAGAACTTGTTGGCCAAGGTCAGTTTGGTCTTTGAAGGATAACTTGAGAACTGGCAGTGGTTCACCCTGACCTGTGAAAAGTTAACACAAGCTAGAATTTAGGTTGACCTCGTGACCAAATTAATTGGCACCAAGTTATACACGGTGCTGATAGACTCTGCTCCCATATTTCCAGTGTGAGAAACTCTTCCTTAGCCTCCCATGTTGGGGATGCCCACCCTAAAAGTAGTTCAAACCCCATCTAGGACCTGCAAGTGCCTTATCTTGGATGTGAGCATGAAGACCCTGATTCGAGTTTCTCTGAAATTTCTATTACAATTTTCTACTCCAAGTTGAAAATCCAAATTAGGGTTTTATACACTCACTCCTTCTTCTATTCTATTAGCCCTTTGCCCTCAAGGTGCCTGAAATGGGAAGTTGCTAAAACAATCTGTTTTGGTATCTTTACATAAAAATTTCTCGCCATTTCTTATTAATGATTCAGAAACATCCTGAACACACCCACTGAGGAATAGAGTATATATTATACTCATCACAAGGTGTGATATTAAAAGTACCACATCGTCCTCAAGCCCGATAACAGTTCTTGACACTATCGACACTTTGGGATGAAACCTATGTTGCCACCTATGTCTGCCCAGGGCATTGTAGAATGTTTGGCACCATCCCCAACCTGTACCATCTAGAAGTCAGTAGCTCCTCTTTCTCGCTAGTTGTGACAACCAAAAATGTCTCTAGACATTGCTCACTGTCCCCTGGGGGGCAAAATCACCCCTACTGAGAACTACTGCACTAAAGTTTGTGTGTTTATTCCATTTCTGGCCCCAGCATGAAAGAACATGGTGACCATTCTGAGTACTGTGAACTTTTTCTCACTGGTAACCCACACTGCCTATTAAGCAACCCAACACCTCCAACGCATCATCCTCCTATTATATTGACTAATCAGTGGATCTTACTCCTAACAATAAAACTTTTGGTCAATTACCCTTTTTCCCCAAAACATCATATTCTGCTGGCAAACTAAAAATCTTCCTTCTACAGAACATCCTCTTACATGATTTACAATTCTCAACACAATCCGCTCCTGAATTGCTCATCAGCTATCCCAAAGGGTAGCATGTCATAAAAAAAAAAAAACAATTGAGAATTGTTACCTGAAGAGCTGGTTGTTTGTCATTCCTCTTGGGAGATTTTAATCCACTAACTTGCTGCTGCTGTTGCTGCTGAAGAAGGAGCTGTCTTGCCACCTGAAGTGCCTGGAAATAAAAACAGAAGAAAAACATTTGCATTACTACACAGGTTCAGGGGAGCCTTCACTAAAAGGATTCCAGGAAGTGCACTTTGGGACTGGGTCCGACTTTCCTATTTCCAGGCAAATGAAACGGCAAACAAAACTTCCCACCAGTCTAAGTTGAAAACCTTTCCAGAAGTTGTTTACATTTCCTTTGATTTGGCTAATTTCATCCACAGTTCTCAGGCACAGCAATTTGTCTAAGCAGACATTTTATCCCTACCAAAACTCTGACATAAAATTTGGGAGCATGGATGGTTGGGACTTTGAGGAAAGATGGCAGAGAGGCCGGGAGGGACCTGGGCAAAGACAGAAACCTGGCGAAACCTGGCAGGTAACACAGAGCCCTTTCCAGGAGCACCCTCCCCCCTCCCCCCAGTTCTTCTTGGCGGAACTTGGGAACTTAAGTTGAACATAACACTTTCAGTCTGGATTAGGTTATTTGGGAAGGAAGATCAAAACAGATAAGACATATGTAGGATGACCTTGATGGAATTCATAGAGAAAAACAGCAAATCTGACCTGTAGTCATCTTAAAGGGGACATTATTGTACCTGTGAGCAAAACTAGTTACATTATTACCAATGACCCTTTCTAGCTTATAAAATGGGACAGTTTTTCCTTAAAGAAAGAAATTGGGGAGGTGATATGAATTAATGCTAAAGCAAGAAGAAAACAGGAGAGTTCTCCATCATGTTGAACATATGACTGACAAATCTTTTCTAAAAGTTCAAGTAGGCCAGGCATGGTGGCTCACGCTTGTAATACCAGCACTTTGGGAGGCTGAGGCAGGAGGATCACTTGAGTTCAAGACTAACCTGGGCAACATAGCAAAACCCTGTCTCTACAAAAAATAAAAAATAATTAGCTGGGTGTGATGGTCCATGCCTGTAGTCCCAGCTGCTTGGGAGGCTGAGGAAGGATTGTTTGAATGCAGGAATTCAAGGTTACAGTAAGCTACGATTGCGCCACTGCACTCCAGCCTGGCTAATGGAGCGAAATCCTGTCTACTAAAAAAAAAAAATTAAAGTGAAAAAGAAAAAAAAAAAAGTGTCATCAATAAACCCTCATGAGGACATCCACTGTCAAAGAATTAAGGACAGGAATAAAAGCCCGCCACACACACCTTTCCAAAGAGGGCAGCAGGATCAGCCACAGAACATTGAAGTTTGTAGATACTGTGCTTTAAAAAAATCACATGAAAAGTGAGGTTTCTTGAGTCAATTCAGCTGAGAACCAAGAATGTACACATGGAAGAGATGTCAAGAATGATCATTAAACGATGCACTTTGAGTTCAGACACAAAATGAGATTTCTTGGGGGATTACATCAATAAGAATTTCTATATGGTAACTGAATTATTTGTGCATCAAAGAATAGGCACAGATAGATCACAGATGCGGTCAACTCATCAAAAGGACCTGACACTCTGATACTGTGGGGGACTGTGCTCATGTTCTCCCCTGATGGGGGGGAACAAAAAGAAAGAAAGAAAAGGACCTGATACTATAGTTTTAGAGAGTGAGCATAACGGACTTGCGATGGTAGCAAGTTCCTCCAAGAGAAACAGACACTTCATTTATTTAAGAAAATAATGCGTGTATTTGCGAGAAAAGTTATGGTGACGATGATGGAATGGGGGAAGGGTAAGAGGGCCTGGGGGCTCCTGTGCATTGAACTCAGGAGAACGGGGAGAATGAAATGGAGAGGTCAAGAGGATTACTGCTCAGGGCAGACATCTAAAAACGTGGATGCTGCCAGAGTAGTACTCCTCCTAAAAGGACAAGCTCACTAAACCAGGCTCATAACTATACAGTTGTAACAGCCACTATTTTTAAGACACTTCGTAAGGTTGAGTGGTGCCTTTGTGTTCAGGAGGCGCAAAGGAAGGCAGAGAAACAGAAGCACAGATAAACAAATGGCAGAGAAAAGATCTCGGGCGAGTGGAAGCCTTCTAGCCCTCCCTGCAACGTCCACCCCTCGTGTCCCAGGGAGGCCTTCTGCCTACTGGACTCACCACGACCAGCCCTTCGGATGGAATGCACGGGCCATTTCATCTGTGAAGGGAGAGACATATTCGAGAAAGCCTGCCTGGAAGAGCCTCGAGAAAAGAGGCTGTCTGAGAGGGGCATCTGGAAGCCAAGACGCCTGGGAGAGCTGCCTGAGACTCCAGCCTGCTGTCTCAGTGGAGGATCCACCATCGCTGGACTCCGGGTTTCCTTGTCTCCTTGGAGACGCTCAGTACACGCGTAGGTGTAAAAGTGGGCAGAGTGAAGATTTCATTTATATCATCTAAGAAAAATAGTCCCCTCTGCAAGGTGCCTGCGGGAGCAAAAGCCTCTCCTCCTACTGTATATGTTCCCTTAGCTATTTCACATGAAGGTTTTACGGCTTTTTAATGTAGGAAAGGGAACTGTTATATATTTAAGTGCTACCGTCACAGTTCCCAGAGTAATAGACTGATCGGCACAGGGGAGTCTGGCTGCCGGGTGGAAAGGCAGACAGAGGGACTACGGATGACAGTGAGAAGACAGTGTGGAAAGAAAGATGATGGGGAAGAGGAGAAAGGTTACATACATTCAGTGCTAAAATACAACAAGCAAAGAGAAACAAAGTAACAGAGACGCCACATAATTTGCCACACGTCACCCAGTATTGGGAGACACAGATCTTCGATTTTTAAATCATCAAGTCCCAGAGAAGCTAAAGTCAACTCACTCCAGCGAACGGGAAGATATTAAGTGTCTTTAAGAAAAACATTCACATACACATGTCACTATTCTTATCCGAGCATGCTCTCATAAACGCACGTGAGCAAAAGAAAGTAGAAAACTCAAACCTAAGTTTTCAACAAATGTTTCCTGGGCTGGCTCTAGACAATGATTATACATTTAAAAATTAGACACTGGAATCCTTGTACTTATTTTGCTTGTTTGAAGGGGGGGAAAAAGTCATTTTTACGTATAACATTCTTTTCAGGCTCTACATGGGGCGCATGAACTTAACGTAATCACATAATAAACCCCAGCTACTTGACATCACTTCATAGAGAGCCCCATTAAGGACAATAATCAAAGACAGGAGCATGGGGGGAAAAGGTTTAGAAACTTCTATGAATCCAAGGGAAATTTTAGTCAACTTACTGAACAGAGAACACTATAAGATAAAGTACGTGCAAACTGGCTCCCAAATTTCAGCCCCCAGATGAATATACACAGGTAAAATATCTTCATATATTTGGGACGGAGAAACAACACTAGGACAAAGAATACTTCATTTTGATATGAATTGTAATCCCACAAAAATTCCCTGGCCTTGTCATGAGTATCTTAACAAAGTTGAGGCAAAGTATTACCTACCCCAAAATAAAATTAAAATAAATTTAAAAATCACCGTAGGTCTCAGCAAGAGTTTTAAAACCTAATTGAGTATAACTTACAACATGCTTTGAAATCACCCACTAAAGGATTTTTTTTCTGAATTTCCATGATATATAAATCACTGTAATCTAGATTTTACACTTTTTTTTCTTTTTTTTTTGAGACAGAGTCTCACTCTGTTGCCCGGACTAGAGTGCCATGGCGTTAGCCTAGCTCACAGCAACCTCAAACTCCTGGGCTCAAGCAAACCTTCTGCCTCAGCCTCCCAAGTAGCTGGGACTACAGGTATGCGCTACCATATTTGGCTAATTTTTTCTATATATTTTTAGTTGTCCAGCTAGTTTCTTTCTATTTTTAGTAGAGATGGGGTCTCGCTCTTGCTCAGGCTGGTCTGGAACTCCTGAGCTCAATCCTCCTGCCTCAGCCTCCCAGAGTGCTAGGATTACAGGCCTGAGCCACCGCGCCCGGCCTGTAATCTAGATTTTAAATTGTCACAGGCAGAAAGGGGCAATAAATCTTTAGTGACTAAGATCATGTATTTGGGCATTATAATACAAATCTCTGGAATCTCCCATTTGCAAAAAGCCAAAAATGCTTATTATCACGTTTATTATTGATCAGTGGAAAATTTGGGATGACTGATGAGATCCCCTTTGGAAATTGCACCAGAGTCCCATGTTCACTGTGTTTCCCATGCATGATGACTTTGACAGCCATTTTAACTGTTATTGTGCATCAAAACCAGATTAATGTCCTTCATCTCAGACCACACTGTCTAAACCTCTGAGATTGTCTTTATTGCAATACAACTGAGGAGTGAGAATGGACTTTTCCTATTTTCATAACAGTATCTCAGTCACAACTGGAGAAAAGTCCCTTAGGATACACTGTTTGAAGATAAAATGAGATCCTCTGGATCTAATAATGAGGTGTGTAGATATGTGTTTGTGTGTGTATGAGACAGAGAGAGGGAGAGGAGGAGGAGGTTTAAGAGCAGGGAAGCAGCAGAAAGAGAGAGGCAGCAAGACAGAGAGAGAAAGGATATGAACCAATGAAAGAATTTCACTTTTAAGAAGCAAGGATCAACTCCGACTCAAGTTCCAGATCAATGGCTAATGTAAATAACTTAAAAGGTTCAATCCAATCTCTGGAGACCTTTTACTTTTGGTGGTGGTTCCTGGACTGGGTTGAGTCAACACTTCCTTTATAACAGATGCGACAATTGCCTGGCACTGAATAACTTGGAGCTGTATTTTAGCACTAGGTTCAGGTTACAGTAAAGACACAGTTTAAGGATGTCACCACAGAGTGGAGGTGAATGATAAAACCAGATACTCAGAGCCCAGGTGCATACACTCACATTTACTTTCCTTCAACAAACTAAAAGAAATGGCTCTGTACACTAGGAGAGAAAGGCACTACCTTCATCTGTGGATGGGCCCATCTCCAATCGATGCCCCGATCTGCAAAGGGGTTGGAGCTGCCTCATGGCTGGCGTGCCATGGTCCACAGCCAGCTCTGAGCCCTCAGAGAGTCAGTGAGATTGGTGCCTGGCTGCTAGTTTCGGTCGGCCATGGGAACCTGGGCATCGTTGACACACCTTCCATTCTATTGGTTCAAGATTGCTTCATCTCATCAGTGCCTTCACATTCTTAGTAAATAAGTGCCATCTGTTATTTACAAATTATGTTTTACATAACATGTTTACAATTTTTGAGCTATTTACATTTCAAGTTCATAGCAGGTGCTTATGTTTTAGGGGCTAGGTAATCCTATGTTTAGCATGTTTATGAAGGTAGCTGATGCTCAAAAACATGTCTACCATATTTTAAGAAACATCAACAAGTTTATATAAAATATGGTTTGAACAGGCATGCACACACACACACATAAAGCAAGCTGGTAGAAGGAGAAAAATCTTTATGAAACGTTTTGCGTAACACACTTCGTGACAAGGTCTGAGATAAGCACTGACACATGGAGGACTTGAACAAATATGACTAATTGGAAAGTTTTTGGTCATGGGTTTATCACCTGTTTTGTATTATCTGTCATATATTGGCCCATCAAATAAGAATGGTTTTTACTTATTTAAATAGTTGAGAAAAAATAAAAAGAAAAATAATATTTTGTGACATGTGAAAATTATATGGAATTCAAATTTTGGTATGCACCAATAAAGTTTTATTGGAAGACAGTCAAGCGCATTCACTTGTACACCGTCCATATCTGCTTTTGTGCTGAAGAACAAGAGTGAAGCACTTTAGACAGAGACTGAACGGCCCTCGAAACCTGAAAGATTTCCTATGTGGCTCTTTATAGGAAAAGTTTGCCAACACCTGTCTAAGATTGCTATCTGTACTGTGAGATCCCACAAAGATTCCACTGGGCAGACTTTTATATAAATAACATCTTTCAATCAATTTCCCAAAATAATTTTATCATGTAGCTAAGAAGCAAGAACATTATTCATTAGCTGTTCTTACAGCTCAAATTCAATGTTGATTTTTTCTGAAAAGGAAATACATCCATGTGCTCCTCTACCTGAAACTGTTCAGAACTTGTTGCAAGCTTTGAATGTGTGTTTCTTCTTGTAGGTAATTGATTAAATCAGTGTGAGATCCTGAGCACCCTCAGAATAAAGACAGCATGTGCCTTACTGGCCAGTTATTTCCTGTCTGCCCTGAGAAATTGTCCCATTTCCAGCTTTAAAGGCTGGTCTGAGTCAGGCATCCTTCCTCTAATTTCTTTCCTAGACTCTCCCCACCCCTCAAGATCAAACTGTTTCTCAGATAATTTCACTGGCTAATCAACAGTCACTGCGCATATGGGGGTGGGAGGAAAATCTAGTAAAAAAAAAAAACACAGCAGCAGCATGGGAAGATCAGTAGGAAAGTAGGAAAGAAGTCATGTTCTCTCCTGTATTTCTCATCTTCTCCATATACTTTCAGTCCGTCTAAAGAGTCTTTTCCTCCTAAGCTAATTTGCTACCTTAGTTCAACCCCGCAACCAACTACCATCTTAACACGAGCGCTCATCATTTAACACAATCTGACAATCACTCTTTTGCAAGACCCAGGACTGAGTATGCAGGGAAACCCATCACCTCGTTGCTTTAAACACAGCAATCATTCCAGTGTAGGAGAGAAAGAAGGCTTGTGGGTCACTTAAAAAAAAAAGAAATGACAGTGGCTTTGCAGAAATACAAGTGTTCACTCATACAGAATCAATAGCATTCCAAGGCAGCAGGTTCTCCAAACTGAATTTTTTTTTTTTAAATTATGATACTTTACAAATGGAGTGCTTGGTTATCACAAGACAATGGGAGAGTGAGGGATTCTAATGATTGTGAAAATATTAGATGCCCAAGGAGAGATTCCGATTCTAATGACTGTGTAAATACTAGATACACAAGGAAAGGAAGGACGACGGCAAACCATCAAGTCATGTTCTTGGCGTCATAAGTGAAAAACAGGGCGTAACAATCATTCATCAGAGAGCCTTTAACTGTCTCTTTGTACCAGTCACTGCTCAGTTTATTCTATGATACTACAAATAAGGGTGTGGACTCTGAACATTCATTGGTAGTAAATTCACTTGACTCAACCCTTAAAAGCAGGCACAGCAGACAGCAAAGCTTTAGATCAGTTGGCATATGGGATTTGAATCAGTGACCTAGAAGGGAGAGTTTTCCTAGCATCATGCATCCTTCAGAGTTCTGACAGCTAGACAAAGTATCCTAGTCTTACAAAGCATTCAATAACAGCTCATATTTAGCTAGGGAATTTTGTGGGGATTTCTTAAAATGTTCCACAGTCTTTGCAAACAAGTTTATGAGACAGTATCAAGAGAAAAAGTGGAGCAGAGACAACTCCACTCTTAAAGCATTGTAACATTATGTGTTTGCGTTAAATTCAAAAGGGACAGGAAATAGAAAAGTCAAAGTTCTCCACTGTCATCACTGTCCTAACTGCAGAAGGAGATACAGTCCCGGGCTCACGGGTATTGTCATCCCCATCTGTGGTGGGTGGGGATGCGATAAGGCCATGCCAAAGCATCCCCTCCAGTCTGGGACCACTTGATCGTCCCGCACCAGCCTGCACTTTTCTATTAATAGATCTATTTTCAACACTAGGTCTCACAGATACTTCCAGACATGATTCCATATTCTCTAAGCTATATGCAGGATGGTTATCCCTGCTATGATACCTATTAGATATGTTCCCTTTTTTTTTTTTTCATTTTAGAATTTGACCAGTACTGCAAAGACATGAGCATAGAGGATAAGTCAGGAGTACTATTTTGTTTGTTTGTTTTATGGTCAGCAATTTATTTGCTAGAGTATATTTTCTTAGGAGGAAAAGATGGCGGACAATATTTTGTTTTTCCTTTATTTTGTAGAATAACTGGGATGAGGGGGAAGAGAACTGTGCAACAGAGTTCTTGCACCACGCACGCCATGATTTGCCAGTATTAGTGCTGAGAACCCAAATGCCATCCCGTGCACTGACTATAGGAGACGTGGGCACAGAGAGATACCGGAAGGCCCAACACAGGGGGAGGCATTCTGCTACATGCCCCACCCCCAGAGGAAACCTAGGAAGCAGAAAGGGCTCAGCAAACCCTATAGTCACCTGCAATTATGAGTAACCTCTTTTATTTGGAAGGCATAGAGAAGATACTTCCCACCCAAAAAGGTAAAAGATAGGAATTTTCATGAGACCAAAAAAAAAAAAAAAAAAGGTCGGGGGGGGGCGGGGAGGGACATCTACCATCCTCTTGCAAAATCAGGTGAAGTAAGTTTAATGTCTATAAACAGTCAGGAAGTCTGTTTGAAGTCTCTTAGAAGAGAGAAGAAAAAAAAAAAAAGAAAAGAAAAAACCACCATCATACTCCTCCTCCTGTTAACACAGGGCCCTATAACCACCTTGTCCAGGCACCGGCTGGCTGCTCCTTACTGGAGCCAGTGCCAGACGCTGAATCACTACCACTGAGTCTCCAGCACCTGAGTTGTCTTTGGAGGAATTCCATTCAAGCACTGCCCAAGCCTGAGCCTGTTCAGCTCAGGAGAGTTGACAAGATCACTGCCTGGGATGCTACGACTCTAGGCAACATTAGCATTGCAATGAGGTAAAACAGAAGTGAAGTTCATCAGAAAACGTCTAAAATGTTAAGTGGGATGTTGCATCAAACTCTTATTTCCCCTTGTTTAAGACGCGATTATGTTTAAAAATAAATACATAAGTTGGCCCAGTCCTTCTCTGGGTTCCCAAGGTAAACAAAATAAAAAATAAAACAAAGGGCCAAACATAAGGATAAATGAATCAAGGGGCTCTATTAACTCATTGTATTAACCCACTGTTTTCTGCAATTGCCTTTTATGAGGGTGCAACCCAGCAACTCTCACTATGAATAATTCAGATTCACATCTTTTTGTACCTCAGAATGAGACTTGCTAATTTTGAAGCTTGTGGAAGATCTGCCTAGAATTAAGCTAAAAATAATGGAGGATTTTCCATGATTTTGCTAGTAACACTGAAACTATTCCTGCTCAAACAAATATGATGCTGTATTCCTTTTATTCTTGTAATATAAGTCACACATCCTCAGGATGCCCTAAGAAGCAATTAACACCTATGAATGCTTTGCTTCACAAAGTACCTTCCTTCTCCTGCCTTAATTTTGGGCAAAGCAGCAAAGAGTGAAAATGACTTTGAGGCAACATTCCAGGAGAGATAGAATACAAAAGAAGGAAACAGAAATGGGAAGGCAGGAAAGGCCCAGACAAAACTAAAAGTCCAAAATGTGAAACTACTCACTCTTGGCCAAATATTAGGATGGGGGAGGGAGGCTTGAAATCCTAATATTCTCCAATAATTTGCATTTCTTAAAGCAGTTGTTGCAAACAGCAAAGGCTTACACTGAGTAACAATTTAAGAAATGAGGAGCATCTAGAAACACTGGGGCAAGTGTAGCATAATAACCTCCTTGTGTTTAAGACACTAAAATAAAAAACAATGCAATGAATTGTTTACTATGTACCAGGCACTGTGCTAGTTAGTTGCTCTACATTAATTATTTTATTTCTTCTTCCCAGCACCTCTAAGGGAGGTAGGGGAGGTTTTATAATTCTTGATTTAAAATGGACAAACAGAGATTACGAGGTTCAATGACTTGCCCAAGGTCACAAGTCTAGCCAGTGGCTAGGATGGATAAACAAAAACAAACAAACATTGTCTAGTGAGAACTTGATACTCACATTGTACCAAGGTCACTGATTAGACCCAACAATGACCACAATCTCTGCAAATGGCTATGCAGCCCTACAGAGCCAAACATGCATGGATGACCGTAGGTCCCTTTGCCTCCAAAAGGAAGGAAAAGGCCTTTTCATGGTGCCACATCTTCTAACTTTAATCTCTCTTCTTTTACCCACACAAGAGACTTGCTTTTTTCAGCCCATCATTCCATTCGCAAGACTCTTTGCGCTATGACCATATCCACAAGCCTTCCCTCCCCTGTTCCCTGCCACATTGACGAGGCATCCAAGTATCTTCTCCATCTAAATTCTATCTTTCCCTCAAAACACTGTTCACAGTCCAATTCCTCCAGGCAGCAGTGTTCCCTGATATCCCCAGACCCAAGGGACCAGCACTGCTTCTGACTCCCTGTAGCAGCATCCTGTGTTTCTATTGTGCTGGCAAACTCCACCAGGCAGACAGGAAGGAATTCACAAGCCCGGCTATCTCTGCTCTCTCTCACGCTGTGTTTTCACCTCCCTGGCTATCTGACTTCATCCATCTTCTCTTGGAATATTGATGCTGTCACCATTACCCCTTGATTCTCAGCCCTTCTTCAAGCCCGAATCTGGACAAGTCTCCCCGTTCCTTGGTTAAACTGAGCCAAGGTTGGATTTTTTCAAAATAAGCTTTTCATAAAAGCAAATAATGGAAAGGCAGAGCTAAGAGAGCGCAGATTTTTTTTTTTCCACAATTTCACCGAACTCCGGTTTCAGTTCATGCTTCTAGACACCTGTATCTTACCCTTCACCTTCACCTAAGTTAGATCTACCTCTCTTGACTCACGTGGCACAGATTTCAGGTCCAGTAGGATTTCTAGTCCCTGTTTTTAACCAACTGTAGTCTCTCACAGTCTGCTAATAATTACATCCCTCTTCTTTTTCTTTTGGTGGTGGTGGTGAGGGTGTTAAATTACTGCCGTATTAAAAAGTGCTCTGGTCTCTGGTCATTGAAGATCAGGAAGACAATAAAAAAGTTACAGTTTTTTTTTTTTAGTGTTTATTTCCAGACAAGTACTAAACAGTGCAGATCCATTATTTCATTCCATTTTCACAATTCTTTGAGGTATTATTGCAATCAGTTAACAGATAAGGAAACGTAGGACGAGAGAGGTTAAACTGTAAAGATTATGTGATATATGCATGTAAAGTCCTTAGCACTACATCTGGTACATGTAAGTTATTTAGTAAATGGAAACTATTCCTATAATGTACAATATATTGCCCCATGCATAAGAGAGAGAATATATTTTGTCAGTGGAAAGCAAAGATTCCTTTTTCCAAGTGATCTCAAACCATTGGGCAGCCTCTTCACGGAAACACTAAGAAAAATTGCAGCATTCTCTGTTGAACCCAAAGGAATCTAAGGCAGTCAACTTTCATTGTAAAAGGCAGACTGAGGACAAGAGGGGTTATGTGATTTACCTGCAGTCCCACAGACGATTTGCAGCTGAGAGTCCTGGCTCCTTCCAGTGGCAAAGGGATTTGAGCAAATATGACTCCTTATGACCCTCACCAAACCTTCACCCTGTGCCTTGCCAATTCCAATGCAGGAATGTCTGCCTAAGAGGCCAAATCAGTGAGCTAGAAGAGATGATGATAGTCATATGACGCTACTGATGAAGAAGGAAATGATCACTAACACTGAATGCCAACTGTGTATCTAGATTGTTTCTAAATTGCTTTACATAAACAGAAAGTTAATGTAATGTGGCCAAGGTCACACAGCCTGGATAGAATCCCTTTGCTGTACTTTAAGAACAAAGTACAAACAAAAACGGCCACTAATCCGCAGCTACGCAAATTTGGAATTCTTCTATTCACATGGAAGTAGAACTATTTGCTTGACATGACAGATTTTTAAGAAAAAATTAGACACGTTTAGGACAATATATTCAGTTAATCTAAGCCACAGACAAAGGTAACTTTGCAGTGAATTTTTTAAAAGATTATATCCTGTGGTGGATATAGATTGCAGCACAAGAAAAAAGGTTTGATTGGTTTAGTCAAGGAATTAGAAATGCTTTCTTTAATGGGTGATTAAAAACAAAACTGTGCTGATCTGATGCATAGTTCTGCTCACAGAGTTATGCTCAAAGAGTGACAATGATCTTTGGAACCTGCAGTTACCAAAATTTAGCATAAGGTAGAACTTGAGTCTCCAGGCATGAAGCAACAAGGATTTCTTGGGAATTTGGGGGAATTACTGACCTTGAGAGAGATACAGAAATTCCAAAGAAATAGAAGTTTGCTTTAAAAAACATTAACATATTTCTACAGAAGCAGCATACATGGTAGTTAAGTACCCACCAGTCATTGCGCCTGGATTTAAAGCCCAACTCCACCATTTGCCAGCTGTGTGACCCTGAACAAGTTACTTAACCTCTCTGTGCCTTAGTTTCTTCATTAGCGAGAATGGGAGGAAATAACAGTACCTACATCATAATTAATACATGTAAAATGTATAGTCTGGAGCCTGATACCTAGTAAGTAATAAGAGATTTTTAAAAGTGCTTTATAAATGAATATTGATTATGAAAGTAGTAAGTTCATGGTAGAAGATATGAAAAATACATAAATGAATTAGAAAAATAATAAAAAAAATCAAGTGTGATACCATTACCTACACATGACACATTGTCAACATTTTGGGACATGCTTAAGAAAAGCAATTTTCTTAAGCAAAACTGGAATCATTATTTATGGTCTTTTGAAAATTGCTTTTGAAATTAAAGGCACATTGAGTATAGATTTATTTCAAATCTCATCTCTATACGCAGGTTCCAAAAACACAGCCCAACTATCACTACCCTACTCTAGAATCTTCTGTAAAAGCTTTCAACAGAAGACTCAGAACAGCAGAAAGCACCCAACTAATTTTTATATTACACTTAGTAACCATAGGAAGGATGCCCAAGGCCTCCAGAATTGAAGAATCACACAGTAACATGTAGCATTAACAGAATGTTTCAATTCCTTTGCCCCCAAAGCATGTAACTACAGAACAACTTCTCACTGACTGCATGGTCAGTAAGTAGCACTGTAACTCGTTCTTTGCAAAGAACAAACTAACTTGATTTCTGTGGAAGTTAAGTTGCCAACATTATATCGGGTTAAAATGAAACAGAACAAAAATCAGAACTTTCAGTCCATGCTGCATCTTTAAAAAATACATCCTAACTGACGCTAAATAGATTGAAATTAAGCATGATTAGTCTTTACCATCTCCTCCCTCCCACCAGCATCAACATCACGCACTAGCTATATTTTCCAGTCCAGTTTCTTCAGGGTAAAACACTTTCTCATGAGACTGCTTGTGGTCAGAGCTGACTATGTCACAGGAAAAACGCTTCTCATGATCTCTAGATCATACCCCTTCCAGGTCTAGCCTGAGCCTTAAATACAGACACACCCGGAAACTGTAAACGATTTTAACAACAGGACTGTTTCCCACCTCAAAAGTGGGATAATCTATGCAGCCTACCTATGTCCTTAGGGTGTCCTGAGTATTAATGAGTTAACATTAGTCAGGCACTTTGATTTCTGCAGACAAAGGGCTCTGTATAAGTACAAAGTATGATTATCCGACCCAACTGCTTTTTGGAGAGTCACCCGGGATGACAACAGAGGAGGCAGAAAAGCTACTGTTTCCATCATAGTCCTCTCAAGAGAGAAGCCACCTCCCAGTGACATGCAGGGCAATACTGGTGGGAGCTACACTGTGTCTGAACCTCTGTTGCACTGTTCCCTTATATAGTCAACGAAGAGGGAATCCCTTCTGTGTGCATATTTTCAACCCACATTCCAAAACACTATAGGCAACAAAACAGATTTTCAGCTGTGATTTATAGCGCTTGATACGACTGGGCCAGGCACTGTGCTGGGATCATGCACATCATTTTTTTCAGATGTATACAAGTGAGGAAGCCCCTACAGAAAACCATGCTCTAGTTTTTAAAGAAACGTGCCAATGTGTGCACGTGCATCAGCAAATGCCTTTGTAATAAGAATGCAAACTCCACTTGAGAATTAAAACCAAAAAAGAAAAAAAAAAGATAAATTTTAGTTTGCTTATTTTAAAATCTAGATTTCACATAGATTGGAACCTTTCCCTTGGCCCCTGGAGGAGCCGATTTGAGATAATGACAACCTTGAAGATCATGAAACACATTACATAATATTAAAGACTACAGGTATTTTTGAGGGATAGAGTCATATAGGTAGACTGTGTTGCAGCACCTGCCTGATGTTTTTAAAAAGAGGAGCAAAATATTGGGCCTCTAATAAATCATGTTGTACCCTGGCCACAGACATTAGATCTGAAATCAGAATGTGGTCTTCAACAAAACTGTAAGAGCTACTGACTTGTCCAGTGGTACCATGAGTTCAAACACAGACATACACACCCATAAAGTAGAGCTACTGAGGCAGGCCTACCTAAGCAACGTATCTAGAAACAGCCTAACTACTGAACAAATGAATCCTGGTAAATCTTGTCCCATAAAACCATATGCTGCAATACACTGATTCTCTCAGTGAAAAGCCTGGCAAATTCTCAGAAGGTAAAAAGGCTCCGGAGCCTTCAGGGTTAACTCAGTTGCCTTTAAAAGAAAAAGGACACATATAATTTCCTTTTATCATAAAACAATGCATTTATTATTTTCTGTATATCTGTTAAAGGGCATGGCTTTCTGAGTGGAAAACAAAACAGAACTTGGTCACATGTTTATTTGCTTCAGCTACTCCCTTCCCCTTCTGATAAATAATCAAACATGCCATCCAGAAAAAACAAAACCAGCGAGCTGGGAAATTTGATGGTCATCAAATAGACTGAGATACCAAGAAAAGCAGCCCACTGTTCCCACACTGAGTTTTCAGCCCCCACACCTACACTAACATCTGAGTAAATACCTTCAGTCACTCTTTCCATTTTCCCTGCAATTACTCCTACTGTTAAACAAATTGTCCTTAAGGCAGTCACAAACATCTTATTTTTTTCTTGCAAAGGAGAACAACTTCTGAACATTCAAAAAGCCATGGCAGCCACAGCAATACACACACACACACACACACACACACACACACACACACACACACACACAAACTTATTTTATGTATTTAAATGTTTCTTCCATTAGAGGTTTGGACAACTACAGAGCATATTTCTTTCTCTCTTCTGAGAGATACTGTTTTAGACAGTAAAATTTAAGGATATTTAGTCTGGGGACTAACAAACAATTAGTAGTAACAATTCCCTTAAGATCAAAAGAGCTAATTTTCCATTTCCTGTCTATTCCCTGACCAGTAAATAGTTTAAAAAAAAAAAATTAACACCTGCCTTACCAATTACAGTGAAGTTGGGAGTCAGGATTGAGGGGTGTGGAGGGAGGGGGGAGAGGCAAGAGGAATGACTACAGCCAGGAAAAGGTGGAACCCTTTAAACAAAAATGCCAAACCATGTGTTTAAAAAGTCATTTCAACAGAAAGGACCAAGAGAGCAGTTACATCGTTCTTCCACACAGAGCAAAGGGGCAGCTGGAGTCCGAGGGTTTTCCCTGCCATACTAATTATGCACAAAGAAAATTTTGAAAAGAGCCTCCCAACATCAAAGTTAACAACCATCGCTGAAAGTGAGGCAGGCTTTCCCTTTCCTTTTGCAGCCCACTCCACTGAAACAATAGTAATATGAATGAGATAATGACCATGCGTGTTTCAGCACTCTGACTTTTATTGGCATGAAATTGGTACAAATATTATCAAGACCGATTTACAAATGATGACGGTGGCATGATGCAAACATCAGAGCACAATTCCGTAGACGCAGAATTACAAAGGCACCATCCCCGTAGTCTCTTACTACTTGTGATAACAGGAAGGAAAAGAAGGCAACACAAAACAATGTCACAAGCAGCAGAGAGAGGTTCTAACCTGCGTTCAGCCCATAAAACTCTCCTGGCAACACACGGCTGCCTACTTAGCTGATACTATCCAAAGACACGTTTGAAAGCAAGGGAGTGGAATTAAACAAGAAGTTAGAAGGAACCAGTCCTCTCAAACCGCTAAAAAGAAAAAAAAAAAAAAAAGCCTTTGATGGAGAAAGGGAGGGAGGGAAGAGAAAAAAAGCAGTAAACAAGTTGGATCATCTTATTTTGCCCTCCAGAGAATGTCTGCACAAGAACGGATCCCTAGTCTCAAAGTTTAACCCAGCAAAAACGTTCTTTTTCTCTGGACACTTACAGAGAAAATGAAGAGTTTGACGAAGGGAGCCCGTACTGTCTGCCTTTGGATTTCCGTCTTCTTGCTGTAGATGGGTTCTGGCTGTTTCTGTGAAGCGGGGGTTGCCGAGTGGTAAAAAAGATGTTTGAATAAACAGGAAGTGCTGTGCGGCTGAAGCACACTCGAGGAGAAAACACACTGGAACACTGCCCTTTGTAGGCAAACCTCAGGGAGGTTTGCCTCCACAGTAGCTGGCTGGGCTCTCACTAAATGACAAAGAAACCACAAGAATTCCTCAAGTAATTCTTCACTTTCAAAGTTGAAAGATCAGTGCGAGCTTGCAGGTAATTTTCAAAGTTGCATTTAGCACTTAAAGAAATCTATTAATGCCACACGTATCTGAATCGCTCCAGGTCTGCAAGCAGCGACATAGCACATGCAGTGCGCCCTGGCTAGACCAAGCCCTAGCCAAACACAGCTCATTCACGCAAATACACACCAACAGGGTTTCGGGAAACCTGCTCTGGAGATATTTTTGTGGTGACATTTACATAGCCAAGATGCTTTAAAAAAAAAAAAAGAAGAAGAAGAAGAAAGAAAGAAAGAAAATTCAGATTTTGCAGACTTTAGAGGATTTTGTCATATGTATTTTTAAAGAACACATCGTCCCGAATTCTAGGGATATGCCCTGGATCTCCCTTTTCTTTACATTTTCCTTCTCTGCGATCAGCCAAACTACCTGTTTATCTTAAGATGCCTACCTTGACTACTTGCACACTCCTTAACCCACTCCTAACTAATTATCAAAGTCCTGTCTTCTGTCACCCGGGTAACTTGACAGATACTGTAAAGAAAAGTAAACTGCTGAAGGCATAGCAAGTCAGCTCGAAAAATAGGATGAAGAGTTGAGCAGCCATATTCAATTTAAAAAAAAAAAAAAAAAGGAGGAAGAAAAGGATTCCTTCCGAAAATGTACTGCTGTTGTGGCAATGTTCTGCCACGGAAGCAACTGATTTGTTATTTAGCGTGGAATGCTGGACTGTCTGTCATCCAGGTGCTAATACTCGGCTAAAATAACTCATTGGGAGCTGTCAGTGGGATGTTTACATAGGCCCCAATCTTTTCTTCATAGAAGGAAATTTTTTACTGGAATTCATCTTCTTTTGATCTCACATTCAAAGCAACGGCAGCTTGATAGACATTCAAGTCTGAAAGCAAATCCAGACGCTGAAGATAAACCGCCAGAATATGACAGGCAGAAGCATCTAAAGCTTATAAAAATGAAGAGAACAGCATGTCGCCTGAGTATTACAATAGCAGAAATCAAGAGACATATTAGGTGGAACTGATCAGCCACAAAAACAGTTCAAAAGGCAGATCATAGACACAGAGGACTAGGCGAGAGGAAAAAAAAAAGGGAAAGATCTGGTTTACTGCCTGCCCTCCCGCCTGAGCCCCGCGCCTGCCTCTCCACTTTTAGGAGGGGTGGAGTATCCAATGCAAATGTTCCTCTCTTACTCAGCTGGTCCAGCAAATGAGTTCCGAGCAATCCATTTGCAAGGGGCAGGGGAAAAGGCAGACTCTTACCTTGCTCAGTGTCCAACATGCTGCATTTTATTAGCATCCCCTATATCTGCTCTGAGATGCAGCATCAAAAGGCACACAGCCTAGGCACCGTTGAAGTGGGCGGTCAGGAAAACCATCTTTCAACAGAAGAGCTATAAGTAGTTCAAGATGGAACTAGAGGGCTCTATTCAGTCCAGCTCCCTAAAATGGCTTGTGACTGAATGAATGCAAATGCTCTAGCCTCAGTCACACACATAGATAGACACGTTCTGTCCTACAGATACATGTAACCGCTCAACACCTAGTAGCTTTCAAGCCAACACTTAGTAAAGCCTTAAGGGAATTATTGTAAGAACTTTCTTAGAGGCACACGATTCTTTCTTTTTTTTAAAAAAAATAAATAAATAAAGCCTCTTATTTTAATTAGAGTCAGTGTGTATAACAAAAAAGTAATTCTCCTAACAATTTTGTACTTAGAGCTGTTTGTTAACAAATACTGAATGGGAACAAGCAGCATCAGGTTAAAGGGCAACAGAATTCCACATTATAATTTAGCCTGCGGTTATTCCTGATTGCGAACACCCTCTGGGACTGCAAAGCAAGATTTTCTTTTGCAGCATGCTTGGATTTTTAAAATTAGTGCCTCCCCCCCTTTTTTGCATAATAAACCAAGAGTAAAATATGGATTTAAAAATGTACAAACCAATTTAAAAAGCTGTAATCAGTTTAGAATTTGCCTTGTGCAAACAAGATTCCTGGGTAACTAAGTTACAAATGTAAAAAACAAACATAACAAACAAACAGAGCAAAAACCCGATTAGATTCTAAGACTTTTAAAAAAGATACTTTCTGTTATGCCTGTACAGCTATCGGATATGCTAAAGTTGATGATTTTTCTTTAAACTGTACTAGTTCAATCTGTTAAAGTCACCACCGCTCTTCTCTAACCTGAAAAAAAAAAAAAAAAAAAGCAAACAAACATAGTTGCTTTCAACACTTGCTCAAAAATCTCCCAACTAAATATTCCATGTTGCTGTAATTGTTACATTTACCCAAAACACAGGGAGGTTTACTGTGAAAAGTGAAATGCAAATTCCCTTATACATTATAAAATATATTCTTCCTCTACAAAGAATGCTGCACTGTGATACAAGGAATAGCAACAATCCATTTCTCATGGCCATTAAAAGTGTTTTGTCTTTTTTTTTAAATCTGCCCTGTATAAAGACCTTCATTAGTATAATTAAATGACTTGGGTTTTTGTGATATAAACAACTTTTGATATGTCATTTAAAAACTTCATAATAACATCATTAAAGAGCTACCATTTTTAAAAGAGAGATTGTCTGCTCAGGGCCATGGAATAGTAGTCTCGCTCTGGGCCTCTTCCTCCTCTCCCTTTCAGACTTCTTGTGGACTTGAATGTCACCATAGACCTTGAATCCTTGAATGTGAAATGGCTTCACGCTAATTGCTCTAATTGCTTGAAGATGTGCAGGCAGGTGAAACCTGATCCCCATGGCCATTGTAGAGACCAAGAACAACACTGGAATGTTTACACAGTGGTTTGATTTTAATAGACAGAAGGGCTGAGTTTAAGACAGCGAAAACACAGCTAATAGGTGACCTCTTAATGTAGTCCTCCTTCAAAAAAATAAATAAATAAAAGGACACACAACAAAATACAATTTCAATTGCATGTTCTAAAAGGCAGTGTCCTAAATACCAAGGTTATTTGCCTGACTCTTGGAGTTGAGTACACGTTACATTGTACCTGACATTTTACGCCCGAAACTCTACCCGAATACATTTTTTTTTTTTTTACTTTAAAACAAAAAAGCACTTTACATGTCAGTCACCTTACAAACAGATTATGACTCTATGGTATTTTCAAGTAAGTGCATTCATTTAAATTTTAAATTGAATATTTTTCACTCCTCTGATAATCCTTGTCCCTTAAAGGGGAAGGCTTGTGTCTCCTCCTTTGCTCCTTTGCTTCCTCTGCCCCCTATTTATGGAATTCTCGACCTTTGTACATTCCTTGATTGCAGCTGAAGTTGAGCCCAAGCCCACTCACATTGGTGCTTTAGACAAATGTACAAGCTCTCCGGGTCTTTTTTTCTTTGTTGCTGTGTGGGACTGTGATTTGCTTCTCACTTAGAGAGGCTAAGGTGGCCAGCACAGTGGCCTAAATAGTTATTCAACAACAGTGGATATTGTAATGACTAGGAATGGACACAGAGGTTTAACAATGGCACCCAGGCTCCTCTCTTAACAGCGCCCAAATGTAACCACACTGGATAGGAAATACCTGACAGCAAGGCCCAGATAAAAATGTACCAGCACCTACAAGGTGTCAGTAACAAAAGGAAACTCACAAAGGTTAGAGGCAGTTAAGTTTAGACAGGTGTTAAGATATAGATAGATAATCTCAGGAATCTGAATGTACAGGAATATTTCACATATAGCCAAGGAAACACTGCTGAACAGAAAATAAGAATTAAACATTTACTACGGAATGGAAAAATACCCCAAAACAATGAAATGATTTTAAGGTTAAGCTGGGCAATCTAAAGCAATAGATACACCTTGTACGTGAGAACAGAGAAGCAAGAGTAATACCCCATGCAGCAGGAGTACAGCCTAACTGCTGCTCTGCCAAGCTACGCTGTACATGAACTTCTGATGACGAAATACAAAATACAGAAGGAAGGAGGAAAAAGTCCTTTTTAAAGCCATGAAACAATTTTAATTATATACATTAAGTAATAAATATAAGAGTTTTCTTGCCTGGACTATTTGTCCTTCAAAGACTGAACGACAAAATGATGACACAAAAATAACAGCACAGAACATCCTTTCCAATCACAGCCACCTCACATACATTTGTAGACACTCATACCTTGTTCTAAAAGTTATAATCCCCTAATAAGAAGTAATGTCCCGCCCCACCCCCGAAAAAGGAGGGGGGATGAATATCCATTTATCCATTTAAAGATCAAGTATAAACTAGTCCACGCCAGTGAGAGGAACACAAAGGGAAAAAGTAAACAGGCTGCCCCCCACCCCCCAAATAGTTCCCCTTTGAAAGTTCTAAATGGTAAGTGCCTGGTACCAAGGGCTGCTGTGCTCCTTGGAGGGGTCAGCGAAGCTATGCTAAACTGACAGGTTCAGTTTACAGCAGGCCAGAACTTTGTTTGGATATACTGGCCTTGTTCACCGCCAGCTTAACAACAGATGGCTAGAAAACTTTCATTATGTTGCACAGGACTGAACTGCAAACAATCCAGAAAACTGTGAAAAGTTTAACTCCATCTAAACCAATGTGCCAAGCGAGGGCCCGCCCAGAGCCAGTGAACCAGCTTAGGGCCCAGGGGACTGTGTAAGTGGTGGTTAAAACAGAACGGCCCAAGTCAAGTAAAGGGACCTTTCCAGACTCCAACACAGCAGCAACCCACCCAAGTCTCTATTTAACTGTTCAAAGGCCAGGCTTTATAAGAACTTGTACCAACTATGCCTTTTATGTTTTCCCAAAATGTACTGTCAGACTTTCCCTCTCTTTGGAGAAAGAAAATCTTCTTCCAGACCATTCCCAATTCCCAAGCTCCCTTCCTGCTTTCCCTTTTCCTGGAAGTTGGGAGGACAGGACCAAACAGTCCCACCCTAACACCTAGATTTAAATATGATTTATGCAAATCTGTATATAATTTAAATATTCATTAAATCGATGCAATCACATGAACCCTAATATCTCCTAATGCTCTTAGACAGGTTATAAATGTACCTTCAAAGGTTTAATTCAATTGGCAATCTGAGAAGTCTTATCACTGAAAATGTGTTATTTTCATATTATTCAAGAAATGAACAAATGTGTTTTCCACAAATGTATTTTAGAAGCTACCCTTTCCTGTTATTGAAAGAAAATTGTGTTTATTACTCCTTTAGCATAGTGTAAACTCATAAACGTCAACAGAGAGTACAAGGAAAACTGTCAACTAAATATTGTTTCCTTCATGAGCTGTTCTTCCAAGTCAATTACGCTTTTCAACTTCTGGGGCATTGTATGATAAACTGGCAGTAAAAATCATTCACATTAATATACCATGGTGCCTTGCCTGCAAAAGGTAATTAAAGAAGTAAATGACTCATAAGAATAGACATATTAGCTGCAAAATGAAAGGCAACTGAGCTGCCACATAAAAATATGTACCATTAAGATACTGCATTTTCATATTCCTGTAATCAGCTTCAGTAGACTAATGCTTATTTAATCCAGTTCTGTGCTAAGTCCATCAACAACTGTTTTTTGCTGTTTTCTCCTTGACTGAACATTATGAGAGCAGGTTTAGAATAAATACTGCAATGAGATTTTTGCATACTCAATTGAAGAACAGGTTTTTACATTTTAAAATCTATTTTTCTTTCCCTGAGAAATACAACATTAAAAAAAGATTACCGGTAGGGGGAAAAAAAAAGAAAAAAAATATATATATATATTGCTAGCTACACATGTCTCTTTAAATGGCAGAACATTTCAGGGAAATATTTGTTTCCATATTCGACATTTCTGACCTGTTTGACTATCAGCATAAGGGTGTCATACCTCCACTTGCCAGATTTCAGCTTCCTTTATGAAGCACTCCCTTTTGTTAATAATGTCTTCCATTAGCATTAGCAGGATGAGGGCAATTTATCCTTTGGCAGGGATGGAGGGAAAAGGCAAGAAATGAGGAGGGAGTTGGTGCGTGGGGTGGTAGGAGAGGATCTTAGACTTGCCTTGTGGCCCCTGAGTCCTTTTCCTTCCAGAGAGTTAGCTACCCGACTTGGATAAACCCTTCTCAAAGAGAAGTGAACTGACCCTTAAATTAAGCGCTCTATTTTCCAATCTCTGGCTTCCAAACTGACATTTTGCTCTATTCTTCCTATTCCTTTATATTTCAGTGCTTCCTTGAGTGTCCAGCCAAACCACAGAAGAACATCATCCATGTAGTCTGAGATTTTTCACTCATGCGGTCACATCTCTGCTGCTGGGACCTAGATCTTAACCACTGACATGGGTCCCCCATTTGCAGTATTCATATTTCTGGTAATATTAGATGAATGAAGTTTCCTAGGGGCTGGAGAAATGCCTATTCTTGTTGTGGAAATTAGGGCTCTTTGTTGATAACTGATGCAGTCTGAGGCTTTGCCAATGCAGTTTGGGAGTTTAAGCTTTCAAAACTCTTGCAACTCCTCTGATGCCCAATGCCAGCAGTGAAAATCAGCCTAGAAAACATTCTATCATGTTTACCAACAATTCACCCAATTTCAGTAACATCTAAATGCATCTGGATGGTGTCCATTAACGTATTAATAAATCCAATGGAAATTTCTGATCTGTTTTTGGTTTTGTTTTGTTTTGCAAGATCATGGGCTTTCCACAAAGGTAAAGTTCTAGATTTCTATGTAAGTTGTGCCTTCTCTCCTTCCCTCCTCCTGTGAGTATAGAAATCTCTTTGGCTTTAAAACTGATGAGCAGCCAGCCAGGCCCCTATGGGCAGTTCAGGATGTGAGGGTGTCTCTACAAGGACCCTCAGCTATTTATTTATCTTTTCACAGTTCTGGGAACTGTGGAGAGCCTCCCAGGTTTAGGCTGGATCTCGCCTGTAATGCATTATTGCCTCGGTGTTCGAGCAGACACCACTTGGAACCACAATTAATGAGCTCTAGTTCTTTTTCTAATTAAGGAACAAAGGTTCCTGTGTGCACAGAATGGTGACACTGTCTGGAGAACACACGTGGAGGAAGAAGTGAATGCTTCTAATTGCCTCAAAATGGGATTTTTTTTAATATTTAGGAACATAATGGGATCGGGAAATAAGAGCGTTTCCAACATCCTTTACAAATAAGCCTTTACAAAATATGGTTAGCTGTTAATAATACATCATTATCAAAAATGGAAAGTTACGAATATGATGCATGTAACCTTTGTATTCGCGTGAATTAACCTATATGTACGAATACAATGATACGTGAATTAGTTTTTAAAAATACATTAAAAAAAATAAAAGGCCCTCCTCTGCAAAAGAAAGGCGAGAAGGCAGCTTCCTCTGAGCCTGATATTCCTCAGACCTTAGCAGATTAGGATTCAAACATGTAATTAAGAAAGATAACCCCAGTTTTTATAGTAATTAGGGGCTGTGGGAAATAGGATACTATCTCTCAAAAGTGTTACAAATATACCACACTTCTAAATAACCTGCAATGCTTGGAAAGTATACTCACTACCAAGGGCAAAGCTGCTATGCAGTGAGGGAACAGTAAATGACAGACTGGCGTTCAAGTCCATTAGCTGCTATGTGATAGGAGCACATTCACTAGCACGCGACCTGTGAAAAATCTTAGATCTCTTTAAATCTTTGAATTGGATTACTGCATTAATTCTTAAGAACTGCAATCCTTCAACCAAGTCAAATTACCCTCATTAACAGTGGAAAAACTGCCTCTGCAATAAGTTTAAAAAAAAAAGATATTTATTACCTATAATCACTTTCACATACTTCACCTAGAAATATGATGAACTGATGCCAACGACTCTGAAAACAGCATCCTGATTTCGCATATTAATTTGGGTTAAAGTAAAAGCATTCGCACGCTATTTTACAATTTTTTTGCATGTCTACAGGAAATTTCCTTTTATTATTCCAAGGCTCAGACAAGAAGCGAATAGTTCCATTTTACAGGAGGGGAAACTGGGGCACACACAGATGCGGAGCCAGCGGTCTGAGCTCTCTTTGCTACTCGGGCACAGCGGAGTCTGCTGGCCCTCTGGTATGGGCTCACGCTGCTGGAATTAAATCAGAAATTCAGACGGACGATGCCACTGGAATACAACGCATTGGCTTCTCTCAATCACACTCAGTGAATTAAAAGGCAGGCAAAGTACATGAGAAGACAGGAATGCAGCTTCAAGTGCAGAAATGACAACCACAATAAATACTACAACAGAAGCCGCCTCAACGCTTCCGTCACCGCATCTGCTATTTCCGTGTAACCTGACTTGAGGAATCACTGAAGATGTCCTTTTAGAGTGATTTTTTTTTTTTAATAAAAGAAATGTTAATTGATCTACTCTGCCCTGGTTACTCCTTAAAATGGTCTCATCTGAAATGTGATGACTGCTTGACTGACTTCGAACAACTTTTGGTACTTTATGGGAAATGAGCTCGATGAAGCCCCGCTGACTTCGGCTCCTGGGCTCCATCCACGGGTGTTCCTGTGTTGGTTCTGTTACTTCCCAGCACAAGCTGGGGCAGGACAGTGCTCACCCCGGTGAAGGCCACCAAGTGGAGATGGGACGGGGTAGAGGTAAGCCAGTCTGTGTTTACTGAATGAATAATTTTCATATTATATATTAAAAAATGGGAAAAGGTGAACAGGTAGATGTTGCTTTCCAGACTTGATATGAATCCACACTTCTAAACAGCTACAATAAAATGCTAACTGGAGTTCATAATAAAACCTAGAAGCACTCTAAGGTTCCACAGTACCTCTGAATCATCAAAAAAAAAAAAAGATAAATTGTGCTCAGTGTAGTTGTATGTGAAATGTATTTCAATCTAAAGATCTGAAACTAGGTAGTCCTTCCTTAAAATATGATGATAAAAATCAATTAAGTACAATAACATCTCCAATGATCCTATAATCTACTGTAATTTTTTTTTAAGATTGAGTATCCCTTATGCAAAATGATGCTTGGGACCAGAAGTGTTTCAGATTTCAGATTTTAGAATATTTGTTTACACATTATGAGATATCTTGGGAATGGGATCCAAGTCTAAACATGCAATTCATTTAGGTTTCATATATGCATTATACACTAAAGATAATTTTATAAAATACTTCTAATAATTTTGTGCATGAAACAAAGCCTGACTGCCTTTTGACTGTGACCCGGCACATGAGGTCATGTGTGGAACTTTTTTCCCTTGTGAGATCATGTCAGTGCTCAAGAAGTTTCAGATTTTGGAGCCTTTTGGATTTCGGATTTGGGATATACAACCTGTAACTTCCAAAACTATTTGCTGTTAAGATGATCATTTCAATTCCACACCAGATTTTCAGAGTCTTGGTTAAAATAATATAGTTTTGTAATAATGAAAATAACATTTATCAATCTCAGTGTGTGTCAATCATTTGCATTCATTGTCCTTCTATCCTTCCAATGCCTTTGAGGTGAGAACTGTCATACCCATTTTACAGAGGAGGAAAACAAGGCTCAGAGTGGTTGACCATCTTGGCCAATGTCAAACACCTTCTAAGTGGATTTTCAATTACTATGACTGCTTGGAGGTGCAGGTGAAGCTCAGGAGAGAATCAGAGAGGAACTGTCCAAAAGAGGACAAGGGAGAAAGGGAGGCATCTGTCTTGGGGCATTAAAAATTTGCCAAGAAACCTTGATCCAGACATCAGACAGCCCATGACTTGGAGACTTATCACCCACCACCTACCCAGTGGCACTGTGTGTTTTGAAGGACAATATGTTCCTCTTTGGCTCTACCATTCGTAGAGTCTCCTCTCTCTCTTTCTAAGTGCTCCGTGACTGTCAATCAGGTGCTTTTCAAACAATAAATGCTTTAGCAGTGACCTCAGAGTTAACTTGGTTTCACTACTCTAGCAACCTTTCAAAACAAATGTTAAAGTTAACCATTCTACAGGCACTAGAACATTACCTTCTATTTACACATCAACCAAACACATAATTTTTGGTGTCTACTTTGTACTGAGCACAGTCTAGCACTGGGCCCATAAGGGAGAACAAGACAGATCTGGCCCATCCCTCCCTGACACTCCAGGGAAGACAGAATCGAGACATAGGCAATCAACAAATCCAGAAACAATCAGAGAGCTGCTACAAAGGAAGCGTCAGAGAGCTAAGAACAACTTCATCTAATTTCTCGTTTTTAATCTATTCTAGGTAAGTCCATTAAAGAATTCATCCATGAGGAGGTGATATTTAATATGAAATCCAAAAGTACAGAAGGGATCAAACAGCCAAAGAGCAGCTTCAAGCAGAGAGGCTGAAAAGAAAGGATGAAACCATGGGAAGGAAACAAACTTACTGAATAGTTAGTGACGTGCAATTGTGTTGTTCAACTAATACTGTATCTACTTCATTTCTTCCTCAATCCTTTTAAGGTAAACAGACGTACACAGATTACAAATATGCTTTTAAATCAAATGACCTAGTAAGTACAAAATGCATCCATGTTGTCAAAAAACCCTAAAAACATTCAAGAATTTATGTAATTACTATGGAAACAAATACCTTGGAGTTGGCTCTGGTTCCTGTCTGTCTCTCCCTTTTGTAATGCTGTAATGTGATGTGGTAGGCAGAATTCTAAGAGGACCCCCACATTCCTAAGCCTGGTTATACGTACATGCCCCTTCCCAGTCAGTCAGCACGAATCCAGGTATTACGTGAAGGGATTTTGCCGTTGAAATGAAGGTTCCAAATCAGCTGATTTAAGAAAGGGAGATTATCTGAGTGAGCCTGACAGAATCACAGGGACTCTTGAACTTGGAGTTTAAAGATCAGAGACTGAGGATGTCAGATATTTGAAGCACGAGAAAGATTCGAGGTGTCACTGTGGGCTTCATGAAGGGACAGACCACGTGGCAGGAAATGTAGGCACAAGGAAATGGGACCTCAGTCCCACAGCCACAAGGAACCAAACTCTACCCACAACCTGGATGGACTTAGAAGCAGATTGTTCCCCAGAGCCCTCAGACAAGAACTCAGTGCAACTAATACCTGGACTCCGGCCAGACTGCACCTGGGCTCCTGACCCACGGACCTGTGAGCCAGTGAGTGTGTGTTTAAGCTGCTAAATTTGTGGCAATTTGTTATGCAGCAACAGAAAACTAGTACATGTGGAAAAAGAAATGAAATCACATTGCCTGTGTCTAATGTTCATAGAAGAGTTTCTCTTACTCAATGAATAAAAATTCAAATGGGAGGGAGGAGGGGAGAGAGGCAAGGGGAGCGGAAGGGCAGGGCGGGGCAGGGCTTGCATTCTAGTCCCACATGGACCAACGTGATGAACCAGGGCAGGCCGGCCACTTCTCTCTGGCCATGCTGTCCTCGTCTGTAAAAAGGTGGTGATGACATTGTGGGGTGGGAGGTGGGGTACATCTCAGGAAAACACACAGTGGAAAACACTTTAAAAAGTTGTAAAGCACAATTCAAGTTATTCTTTATTTTTGTCCTGTGTTTTTCCTGAGCCATTCTGATTTTTAGCTTCCTTTTCCAATCATTCCAATTACCTATTCTAATAATGACCAAGACATGAATATGGAATTGTCCTTGGCAGAAGAGAAGAAGTGGTCTAAACCAATGTGGGTCTTCTTGGCAGCCCATACAACGGGGTTGGAGAGACCTTCCTGGGAAAAAGGGAAAAGAGGTCAGCATGTGTCCCTGGGGAGGAAAATCCATCTCCCTTTTTCCTTCCACCCTTTGAGGCACACAGTCTTTTGGAAGATGAAGCCAGAGGCCTGGGTTCAAATCCCAGTTCCACTGCTGTCCTTGGGCAAGTTACCATATCACTCTGCACCACAGTTTTCTTGCGTGTACAATGGAAATAATAACACTATCTCCTACTCAGGTTTTGTGAGAAGTGATTTAAAATATGTGAAGTACTTCTTAAGACAATGTCTGGTACACTTCACAAGCACTAAATAAAGTGTTGTTATTATTACTTTTACTATTGCTATAGATTACAGAATAGGAGCTGATTTTACTTTTCCAAAAGATCTGTTGTCCTCCCAAGGGAATCTGGAAGACGGGGGTTAGTATCTATGTAAAAATGTATTTGTAATAAGGATTTTACCACTAATGCCTTTTCACAGTACACTTTATAAAACCCAGCTAACCTCTGATTAAAAGGTTAAAAAAAACCCCTCCATACTCACGATTTCACCACATAATTTTACTTTTACTCAAAAGGGGGAAAGAAGTACACAGGTCTTAAAACCGTGGTTTACTGCTTTTTAACAAGCAGTTTGGGCAAAACCAGCAGAGAAGATTCCCCTGCTGAACGAGCACGACATGGTAAGGAATTGCAGCAAGAAGGTCAGAGACAGGAGCAGCCAGCAAAAGAAGGCAAAAGTAAAACAAAACAAAGGCGGACTCTATCTCTAGTGCACAGACTGAACTCTCCGTGGCCTCTCCGGGCTGGAGAGTGAGCAGTAGAATCAGCTCTCCCCAGTCGTACACCCCAGTGTGCACGGCAGGCCACTAGCAAGGCAACAAGGAGGGGGGTGCTGGGCACCCTGACGGGGATGCATGAAACAGCCAGGGCTGGGTGTTCAGAGGCCGTCACTCCTAGTGTGACGCTATCCACACCTGGGCTGTGAAGGATGCATCCCATTAGCCAGGTGAGGTGGTCGGCAGAGAAGTGGGCAGGAGAGGATCTGGGCAAAGTGTTGAGCGTGCCAGGTAGAAATAATTACTACAGAAGTGACCACAAGTGTTCAGGGCCCGACAGAAGGAGCTGGATGAATCACAAGAGACAGGCTGGGCCTTCTAGATCACGCACAGAGGTCTGGGCTTACAAACGAACTTCCCAGGACAGGAGTGGGGTGGGGGGTACAGTATGAATGTTAACACACATATAGATTCAATCACCAACACAATCAGGATACAGAACAGCTCCATCGCCCCAAACTCCTCTGCGCCATCCCATCATAGTCACACCCTCCCCTCCACCTCCTAACCCTGGGCGACCACTGATACAGAGTCTCTATCCCCACAGTTTTGTCTTTTCAAGAATGTCATATAAATGGAATCATATAGTATGTAATCTTTTGAGATTGGCTTCTTTTACTCAACATATTATCTCTGAGATTGTTCTAAGTGACTGGGTATATTACCAATTTATCCATTATTCTTGCTGAGTATTATTCCACTGTATGGAGGTGCCATAGTTGGCATATCCACTCACCCACTGAAGCATGTTTGGGCTGTTTCCAGCTAGGGGAACTACAAATAAAGCTCCACAAACATTTGCCTACAGGTTTTTGTCTAGGATAAATACCCAGGAGTATGGGCACTGGGTCATGTAGTAACAGTATGTTTAGTTTTTTTGTTTAAGAAACTGCCCAACTGTTTTCAAAGTGGCTGCACTATTTTCTAATATATTCCCACCTCCAACGCATACAAACTTAATATTACCAGTAGTTTTTATTTTAGCCATTTTAATAGGTGTGTAGTGGCATCTCATCCTAGTTTTTTTCCTTTCCCTTCCACCATGGTTTTAATTTCATTTCCCTAATGTCTAATGATATGGAACAATTTTTCACACGCTTATTTGCCTCCTGTATATCATCTTTGGTGAAATTTCTATTCAAGTCTTTTGCCCATTTTTTTTAATTGGGTGTGTTTCTGTTTGTTTTTTTATGGTAGAGTTTTGAGGGCTCTTTATTCTATATACAAGTCCTTTGTTGGAGATGTGATTTAAAAGTCTTTTCTCCCAGTTGGTAGCTTATCTTTAAGCAGGGATTATATCTGCATTTTAGAAAGTTCTTTTACCCTATGTTAGGGAGGAAAGGCAGAAAGGATGTTTGGATAGCAGCAACTTACTAGGAAATGAAAAATGCAACCCAGAAGCCATGGATGGGCCCAATGTCTTGCGCGCAGAGAAAAAGTACAAACAGGGCTGCCGTGGCCCGGTGGGAGCTTAGGGAAAGCAGTCTCTTCAGGGTGATGCTTTTAATGCTGTGACTAATGATGCCACGTAAAGGTGATGTCTGCCCGTCCTCTGTTTTTAGTGTCGCTGAACCATCCCAGGTAATAAATCAAAGAAGCCAGGGTGGCTATTTGTTTGGTGACATAAGGGAAATTAATTTCAATGCCCAAACATGGACCTCCTTATATTAAAAAATGACTTAGCAATACTAGCTTTTTTTTTTTTTTCCATGAGAATCTCTTGGAAAAGCAACACTTGGAAAACACACACACAGGACCAACTGACCCTCTGTATTTTCAAGGGAAATATTGTTGTCTTCTGAGATTGGAAAGTCAAGGAGAAGAATCATTTATAAAATGAAGGTTTAAAAAAAATAAAATGCAGATTGGGCCAAAAATGTTCATGGACCTTCACAACGGGGAAGATTATAAGAATACTTGCACATACTCAACTCTTTCAATTCTTACCAAAAAAAAAAAAAAAAAAAAAAAAACCTACCTATTTGTCTCATCTTCTCAAAAATTCAGATATTTTTGAGTTTAAAATGTGTAAAAGTATCAATGTCAGGACTGTACGCAAGAGCGTAACTAACAACAGTGAGATGCCTAGGTGGCAACATGGCTAGAACACAGAGTTAACATTTTGGCTACAATACTAAGGGGAAGACAAGTGCAAGAAAGCCCAGAGACTCCTCCGGGTCCCCAAGGGGCTGTGCCCTCCTCCCGCCTCGGAGTGCAGCGCGGGGAACAATGTAAAGCCATCCATCACCAGTGAGCGCTGCTCTACTTGCCGGTGCCAAGCAAGCAAGGTCGCTACCTGTCCAGCTTGCCTTTGCATGGTCCCCCACACAAAGCCCCTCGCTGCTCCAGGTTCAAATTAGCATTAACTCTGGATGCCTGCATTGCCCAGTGTTTCGGCTGCAGCAACCGTGCCCTACCTCTAACTTGGAGATGTCTTAGTTTAACCTTGGGTCTACTGACCACTTTCTAGGGCTGTACACAGTGGGCACTTTTGTCCTACATAACTCTCTTTTTGCTCTTCTTCTTGCCCCCCCCAAATCTCTTCTCTGCATGCATGGCACCCAGAGGGATCTTCTGAAAATGCACATCATTGCAAAGGCTTCCACTGTACTCAGAATCAAAGCCAAATTCCAAAGCCTGGCTTTCAAAGATGGGATCTTGCCTCCACCTTCATCTCATGTCACCCTCCCTCACAACCACGATGGTCTTGCTCCTCTGGCTGTCTTCATTGTCCCCTTCCCACGTCAGGGCTATTCCCTTTGTGAGGCATGTCCTTCCCTATATTTGAAAACAGCTGGCAACGTGGAGCTGTCAGCTGAAATCTTACTACCTCGGAGGTAACATCCTCTTCACCACTAATACCCCCATCGTTCAGTTCCACTGTCCTCTCAGCAGTTCCACTATCTAAAAACATTGTGCGTATGGATTCACTTATGTGATATTAATCTCTGTTAGACTGTAACTTCCCTGAAACCAGGAACATTTTCTAGTTGTGTTCACCTCTGTCTACAACAGCGGCTAAATCAATGTGTTAGTTTAACAAACGAATGAATAAACGATTGTGCCAAGGTAAGGAAGTGCTGTTAAGATTCTAGCCTTCTCTGCATTTTTCAAATGGCTAAAAAAATATTCTTGTCATCTTAGAAGTGGGAATGCATTTCCAAATATGATTATAATACAAAACATTTAGGAACTGTTAAGGAAACAATTGATAAATACAATTATATTTAAACTGAACGTGGCTAAAATAGCATAGCAAAGGCAAAATATCACTGAAACACTGGGGAAATATTTGCATATCAGAACCTAGAAATAAAGTATAATTTTTATGATACATGAAAATCTCTTACAAATCAGGAAGGGAATAAATAACATCCAGTACAAAACTAGCCAGATAACATATGAAAATACAAATGTCTCAAAGATTTAAGAAATTGTTCAATGTCATTCTTAAAGAAATCATGCATTTATTTTATTTTTAATTTTTCCCATTTATTTCTGAACCTCATACCCTACAATAAACATAGGGCCTGAATAACAGGGGAAAACTGAAGAATGAGAAGGCAAAATGATTTAGATGTAGTATCATCTTCCTTCCTTTGACATATACTTATTGCTTAAGCAATTATGAGCACCAGCCTCAGTTTCTTCATCTGTTAAATGGGAATAGCTATAGCCGTGACCTCAATTTATGAAGACTTGGTGAGAATACATGTAAAGTACCAGACATAATTGAATTTACTCTTATCTTTTATTATTATGCCAGGCACTGGGAGGGTCACCAACTACAAAGGACAGGAATCCTGCTTTTGCCACTCTAGCAGGAAGGCAGACATGGGTAAGGAGCTATCAATGAAAGGAGGTGATATATCTATAGTACAAGGAGTAAAGAAAGATAAATTGCTGGGACAGTTCCAAAAGGAGGCAAGCTCACTTCCTGTTCAGGATGTCAGAGATTTCCTAGAGGAACTGGTGTTTAAACCAGACCTTGAAAGGTAAAGGCAATATGGATATGCCTCAGACCATCTGTTTGTCCTGTTAGTCAATAATGGGTCTCCAATACTTATTAAACCAGGTTCAGGCACTGAACACTAAAGTGGTAGAGGTCACAGCCTCTTCTCTTGGGGAGTTCTTAAGTTAGTAGGAAAGAGAGTTTAAATATGTTCAAGAAGCAAAAAAGCAAAGCAATAACTAACTTAAAATTCAGGAGGAGGATCACCTACCCACATGGGCTATTGGAGGAAATGCAAGTTATAAGTGGCAGGTAACTCTTGGATTGGAAGTTAAGTCTGTTCATGAATGCTTATCATGTTATGCTTTATTACTTACAAGCATGTCAAATACTGTATTTACTACATTCTAAGGTGCACTGGTTTTGTTTTGTTTTCATTTTGACATCTCCAAAATTGGGATACCTCTTAAAAGACATGAGATAAGAAAACATTATATATTAACTGGCTTGGATGCATTTTTACTTTATTGTTGGTTTATAAGATAAAGATCTTACAGAAGGCTCAACGAAATATGGCATGTTCTCCTTTATATGAAGTACTGTATTTTTAAAAAATAAAAATGTTTCTAAAAAACACATTTATGCCTTTTATCAGTCAAAAAAGTTCAGTATTATTTTGTGTGCTATTAAAAAAAGACAGATATGGAAATTCATACTCTAAAGTATAGGTGATAAATTCAAATTCATAGATGAATTATGACTCCATCTAATTCAGATCATGATGTAAAATCAGATTCTGTTAAAATGAAATGCATGATTTGAACTGTTTTCATTCAAATATCCAATCAATGCATATTCTCACTGTTTTCTTTCCTTCTTCCCACTCCTCCCCTTCCCTTTTTTTTTTTTTTTTTTTTTTTGGTGGGTAGAAGGGATTGCAACAGGATTAGAAATCATTTAACTATCAAAGCAGCCCATAGTATTTACTAAAATAATTACCAACATCCATAACAATGCAAATTATTCAGTCCCTGACTAATCCAGGTATCCAGATCATCTTGATACATGATCTCATTTCTAAAAATAATTTGGTTCTGCATAATCAGAAGTGCCATCTATTCGTAAGCTTTAGCTTGGCAGCCTAATAGCAGGAAATGATTTTGCCAAAGCCATGGCGATTGCATGTTGCAGACTCTTGTTTCTCAGACTATTCTTCTTTCTTTTCCTCTCTCCCCACCCAATTTCCAAAGGAAAGCCACAGATCGGCTCTGGTGTGAGATAAGGGTGAAATCAACAAGTAGGAGGGAGGATGCTATTTGGAAGGAGTGGGATACCCTGGCAGTAGCAATGCGTGCCATCTCTATTTTCTTTTAAAGAGCAATTATGATTTAATATGGTAAAATTATATCATTAAGCCTACTCAACTGGAATAAATTCTCCTTTTGATATGCATTTAGAAAGGCAGTTCATATTCTATCCCTAAAATATATCTATTTCATTTTTGTGTCTACCCGCCACTTCTCTTTTTACCATGATACTCGAGATAAGTTTCAGACAGTCTGGCAGGAGGTGAAAAAAATACAACCACCCTGAAACTCGATACTTATCTTACTCATTGAGACCTTTTTGATCTCTGTGAGTGAAAATTAATCCTTAACTATAAGTACATTCTCCAACTTCCCAAAGCACAAATTTCTAACATCTTTTTACCTTTTCTGCAAGAGGCATTACTTATTATTATTATTACTATAGATTCCCCTCTTTGTTAAAAAAAAAACAACACTAATTTAATTTAATGAGTTAAGTTTACACTCAAAGAACCGTCACACATTTATTTTCTAGTTATGAGTCTTTACCACAAGCAGATTAGCAGTATCGTTTGCAATGTAGTTTTCTTTTGGCTCAACATTGAGAATTTGGCACGGTGGTGTTGTCCACGTTGTTATAGCCTCTTTTTTCCCTCCTTTCTGTGTCCCCCCGGATGCTGGCTCTCTGAGGCTAGTTGCAGTGTGTCCACCTTTCAACTTCCTGGATTGTCAGATATCTGGTGTACTGGAGAGAGAAAGGGGAGCCTTATCGGGGATCAAGGGCTCCAAACTTTAAAATAATTGGCGATGTTCCAGCTGCTAACCTTGCAGGTGAGGAGCATGGGCTTTAGCACCTGCCACATCTGGGTTCGAATTTCTGCCTAGCCCCTTGTTACTGTGTAACACTGGCCAAGTTATTTAACTTATTCGAGTCTCAGTCTCCTCAACTGTAAAATGGGAATAGTACTACCTAGGGCCCAAACTTGTTTGGGAGATTAATCTATCTAAGCCCTTGACGCGTGCATGCCATGAGTGGACATTATTAATGCTGTTCATTAACTTTCTTTTGTCAAGAACTAGACTCTAACACACAGATATCAAAGGAGCAGCTACTAGCACATGTGTCAGGATTCACACTATCACAGGAAGTCTGCCTAGTTCAATGTGCAGACGGGTTGGGGGGAGGGAGAACTTGTGATTGTGGGGAAAGAGGGCAAAGAGATTCTGAATTCTGCTCATCCCTGTCTGTCCGTCCAAAGACTCAAAGGCCACTAAATTTGTCCCATCCTACTTTTATGTTAAGGAGGCTGTATGAGTAACCACTTGGGAAGAAACACAAAGGAAATGTGTGAGCGCAGAGAACATGACCATCTCTGCAATACATAGAAAGACACAAGAGTAAAGTCCGATAGTTTGACAAAATGAACTTCTTTTAGTTTCTTTCCAACAGAGGATGCGTGTCTATACCTTTTTTTTTGCACAGAGCTAGAAGACTCAATTACTTTTTAGTCATATCTTGCACAGAAAACCTACCAAGAGAATTAAGACACTGAGGCTGACTAGGCACCTTATATTTAAGGCACCTGCCTTTTCCCACTGCCCTATTTACAGACAAGAAACCTGAGGCCTACAGAACCGGGTAATGGTCCAAGGTGAGAAGGACTAGCAAACTCAATCCTAGGGACGGGATTCTGAACTCCCCTGGGTGTCCTTCTTCCTACTACGTCATTCTGAATCTCTTTCCACAGGTAAGCATGTTGTTTTGCAACAAAAAAATGCCATTTTCCACAGCTGCAGCCCACTGTGTCCACCCTCACAATGTGAACTCACTCCACTGCTGTCTTGAGGCACGTGCTTCCAGCAACCTCATGAAAACAAACCAACTCTATACGTCTGCTGCTTTTGCTTTTGCTGTGTCCTGCAAACTGGAGACACCAAACATATTAACAGGTAACCCCTGCCAAGCTCCTACTATAGGCTAAACTCTATTTTATGCTGTTTCATTCATTGTCACAAAATGCTAGGAAGCATCAGTTCTCCAGTTTACAGATGGGGAAGCTGAGGCACAGGAAGGAAAAACCTTTCTCAGGTTTTTCCTAGAAAAAGGCAGCAGCAGGCTCTGAATACAGGGCTGTGTGATCCATGCCTTCCCAAATACTGCTTCTCTGCCGTCTCATTCTACCCACACTCCCGGTACCACAGCAATTCCAAGGTGCGCTTAGCTCCCTCTCCTGCTCTCCTCTCCCCCAGGAAAATAAGGAGCAATCCATTAATAATGGCGACTGTGGTAGATGGTCCCTGATGACCCACACCCTTGGATTACGGCCGCCCCTTGGGTATGGGCAAGACCTGTGAATAGGACGGAGTAGCGTTCCTTTAATTATGTCATGGTGCATGGCAAAAGGGATTTTGCAGGTGCTAGGTCCCTAATCAGTTAACTCTGAGTTAATCAAAAGAGAATCTCCTCTGTGGGGCTGGCCTAATTAGGTGAGGCCTTTACAAGAGGGGCTGAGGTTGTTCCTAAAGACAGAGAGATTCTTCTGTTGCCTTGAAGAGGCAGCCAGCCATGCCGTGGAGAGGGCCGCAGCGCTGTCACCGCATGAACTGAATTCCACCAACCACCAGCGAGTTTGGAAGATCTTGAGCCTCAGATGAGATCACAACCTTGGCTGACGCCTTGACCACAGGCTTGTGAGACCCTGAGCAGAGGACCCGGGTGAGTCATGCCTGGACTCCATAGAAACTGTGAGATAGTAAATAGGTGCTATTTTCAGCTACTAAGTTTGTGGTCATTTGTTACGCAGCAATGGAAAATCAAGGTACACACACGTGTGACATCTTGCATAGGGTATGACTGGGCTCCACAGAGGCAGGCTGAGAATGCCTGAGACCGCTGCATGGGGGAGGCCCAAGTGTGTGGTGGGGACAGCAGTGGCTCGGACAGACCTGTTCCTGTACCCTAGCTCTGGAACATAATTAGTTCTATGACCCTGAGAAAGTGACATGGCTGAGACTCTGCTTCCTCATCTGCAAAATGGGTATGATAATAGTACCTACACTACAGTGTTGTGGCAGAGATTAAAGGAAATTACACACAGAAGGTACTGGACCCAGCGCCTGGCACAACACTGACAGTGATGAAGGTGAGCTTTTGCTAATATTCAAAGACACATTCCTGTTCACTGGGCCTCAGTTTACCTATCTGCAACAACAAAAAGGGTGGAGTGGAAAGGCTCCAAGCTGCCTTTCTGTTCTGACGCACTTACAGAACCTGTGCCCAATAACTTAGCCAGTCCCAGTCAGACTCTCCGTGCCTCTCCCCACCCACCCACAGGGCAGGCCCTCCCACGTCACCTCTCCCAAGCCCTGTGCTGGCACATCCGAAACCAGGATGCTGAACTTTGCCACTGTTTACAATTGTTGTCACTATGCAGATAAGCACATCCTGCTTGGTGTTTAACAACCAGTTAAAGGCACAGAGGGGCACCTGGCAATTGCCCAGCACTGGCTGCAGGTGCCTCCCACACACCTGAGTCTCCCAACCCACCCAGCTCCTCAGGCCTCTGAGAACAGAGCTTAGACTAATGCGTGTACCAGTGAGACAGAGAGAAGGAGCTAAAAGTTAGTCGAACGCTGTCGCTAACGAGTTTTATTTTAGCTCCCATCAATCCAAACCTTTATTCTTGAATTAAGGATTCTCTAAGGACTTTTCCAGGGCTGCAAATATTTCCTCCTAATGATTCTAGCCCAGCACCAAGCACATTTTAACTTTCCAAATGACTGGAAGGCTTTGAATTTTGGCCACAGACCCCACCCCCTCCCCCCTACAATGATCCCCACCCCACCTAGGTATTAGTACTGTACTTGGAAAAAAAATTCTACATCAATGCCTTCTAATTCTCTTGGTTAAACGTGCAACGACAACTAAAGATACACATCATGGAATGACCCAGTTGTACCTGCTGGGGCGTAGGTGTGTCACATCAATGTAAAGAGGTAGATTCCAGCCGAACAAAAGTAAATCCACTCAAAGCTCAACTCTGATCAAAGGTAACTATTCTAAGGGACAATCACACGTGATGAGATAGAACATCCGTATCTCAGGTCAGACAATTCAGTGGTATAAATGACAGTAAATTTTAAATACTGTATGCTTTCCTTTCTAAAGATGTGTTTTCAGAGGTACTGCAATAAACATTAATAAATAACATTTATTGAGCCCCTATTATATACCTGTGGGACACAGCATACTAGTTACTGTAGCGACTGTGTACAACTGACCCGGGCCCTCAAACACAAAAGATTTATCATGGTCTAGATACTATGTAATCCACCTCTCCCCATACAATTCCACCTTGAAATTTCTTTCTTTTTTTTCCCTCTTGCATTCTTTTTTTTAAATCAACTAATAATAATTGTATATATTTATAAGGCATAATGTGATATTCTGATACATATCCATACATTGTATAAATATTAAATCAAGCTAATCTATCCATCATCTCACCTACTTATCATTTTTTTTGTGTGTGTGTAGTAAGAACATTTAAAATCTCTTTTGAATTTTGAAACATATATTATTATTACCTGTGGTCACCATGTTGTGCAATAGATCGCTGGAACCTGTTTCTCCTCTATCCTGGAATTTCTTAAGCCTGATTCAGACTGTAACGGGCCTGAGAATCAATGTATGCTTTGAGGAAAACTCCACTCTAAAACCAGGATATACTGAAGCTCACTGTACAAACCAAGAAAAACATTCTAAGGGGAAATATTTTAGGAATACACCATGACATCACAAGAAAAGAGGTCCATGAAGAGCACGATTCCCATATTTCCTGGCCGCTGGTTCTGTCTTCTCCTCACTGAGGGACAACACTGGGTGGAGGCAAAGAACAGGTCTCTAGAGTCAGACTGCCTGGGCTCCAGGCCTACCTGTGTGGCCTTGGGCAAGTCACTTAACCTCTCTGTGCCTCAGACACTACTGCCATCAGACGGACACAACACTAGGTGTTTCCTTTTGGGGTTTTGGTGAGAATCAAATGAAGCAGTTCCTGGAAAGCACAGTGTCTGGCATGCAGAGCTCAGAGAACATGAGCGATCACAATTCCCTTACTAGTGGCTGGCAGATGCATTTTAACAGGAGCCAAGGGGTGAGTTGTTTGCGTTTTGTTTTTATTTTTACATTTGTAATTTTAAAACAGAAATTTTGAAATTGTTAATTTGGGGAATGTATGATTATTCAATTATAGTAACAAAATGTCTTGTAATGTTAAAGAAACCACTGCATTGTCCCTTGCCTAACCACAGTGAGGTCAGACAGAAGGCATTATTTCTTTTATATAGTGGAGGAAGTTAAGATTCGGGGAGTTTAAGATGCTGGTATGCCGGCCACAAACGGAGAGTCGGGACTGAAACTCAGGTCTGTTTTAGTTCAAAGCCCACGTCTTTATCATGACATGTATTTTTAAAGGTAACCTGGTGTATGAAAGACAAGAAAGACCTGGAAGCTACATATAAACTAGGCAGTGCTCGGATCCCCATAGAACACAATCTTACACCTATGCCTTTAGTATAGTGCTTTCTAAGAGAAACAGAATAAGAGCCACATGCAGAATTTAAAAGTTTTTAGCAGCCACATTTAAAAACTATGCATTGAAACAGGCGAAATTAATGTTCGATATATTTTATTTAGCCTGATGTTTCTAAAATACTGTCATTGCAACATAAAGCAACATAAAATTGTCAGTGACATATTTTGCTCTTTTTATAATACTGTCTACTAAGTCTTTAAAATTCAGTGTGTGTTCTCCATTCATAGTACATCTCAATTCAGACTAGCCATATTTCAAGTGCTCAATAGCCACGTGGGGCCAGTGGCTACCACACTGGACAGTGCAGTGCTAGTAGCTCTTTGCAAGGACCACTCACACTAAAAGAAATCACTCGTGTCAACTGACAGCAACATTTAAGCATTCCCCTGGCAGACCTGTGATTTAGAGAGGACCTAAGCCATTTGCCTTTTCTCCTTAGCTACACTCTAAACATCACATTCTTGGCTGCAAAGACTTGATACGCTCACCTCCAATGCAGAACATTCAGCCCTTGTTCAGGACGCTCTGTCTCGCACACCTCCATGCCACATTCTTTCTTGACGTCAGTGAAAACTCCACATGTGAAACAGAGGCAGAATGCGTAAGAGAGCTACGCAGCGCAGGTAACCATGAAATGGGTGATTCTTTTTCCTCCGTGTGCTTGTGGATAATCAAGGAAAACAAGCCCTTATTTGCTAAATAGAAATAGCCTGGCCATGAAATTCTTCGGTAAGGGAGGTAGGGCTCAGCTGGGGTTCTCATTGATTGCCTGTCTGACAGCAATCTCTCCTGCAGGGAGGACACACAGTCCAGAAATGAACATTTAATTGAGAGAAGAATCAGGAGGACTGTTGAACGACTCAGTGGTCTTTGAGAGCAAAGCATCCCAAGGAAAGAGGGAACCAACTCCAGAAGAAAAGACAAGTTTTCAGGAGAAGGGTGCATAACCTGGGGATCCTGTTATCTAAGGCATGGAAATGAGGACTCAGTCTCCTTCCTTTCCTCTTTCCCTCCTCCCTCTCTCCACCACTTGCTTCCTTCATGCACTCAGCACCTGCTCAGCATCCAGCTCTGAGCACAGAGAGGGAAAGACACCATTGCCAGCTTCGCAGGCCTTAAAAGTCAGCCTTCAAGCATGACCCAGTGAAGTCTGTGCTTCCAGGATGGGTCACACCACATAGCAGAGGACGGGAAAGAAAGCCTTTTCACAGAGAGAGAACTTAACCAAACCTGGCAGGGTGGGGAGCAGGAAAAACAGGAGTAAAGAGAAGAGTATTTTGTGGAACGAGGCTGATGTATGCAAAGGCAAGGTGGTGTTCAGGGAGCTGTAGAATCTGGTCTTGGCATGGTGGAGGGGGAAACAGAGGATACTAAGCTCTTGTGGAACAGGCAGAGGCCAAAGCATGACTGGCAACAATGCCATCCAAAGGAATTTGATTTTGGCGCCCAAAGGTTAGTCTGGCACCCAGAATTTATGAAATGGGCACAGAGGAAGGCAAAATCGGTATGAGTCTGACACGCTTCCATACACAGCAGAAAGGCCAGGAGACACAGGGATGGAGGGGGAACTCCTTGGCTGCTCAGGTTCAGCGCGATTGGGCAACAGTTGGTCTTGCCTGCCACGCTGGGCCAGGAAGAGATATTGGCCAAGCCAAGACTGAAAAGCCAGGGAACAAGTGCATGTCTTGACCACGAGGTGACTAGGGAAAAGCCAGCTTCAAGGCCTAGTAAAAAGAAAGACTGGCTGGTGCAGGTTGATCCAGGACAAGCCTCAGAGAATAGATGATCACACACCTCCGGTGCGGAGGAACAAGTGCACGATGCCATCTTTAGCTAATTAAATTAAGTGGCTGCAGACCACCAGAAGAATGCTGAGAAAACCGCCAGGCAAGTATAGATATTCAAACACGCGTTTGGAGTGCTGGAACTCAGAGCTGAGGAAATTGTAGAGAAGGTTGGGCAGCAGGTGGGGACGGGAGAGAGTAGAACACAGAAAGGACTTAAAAATCCTGAATGTCCCCACATTCCGAATGCCTTTTTAAAAGTAGTCTGCTGAACGCAGGAGCAGAAGAATACCAAATACTGAAAAGATAAGGCAGTGCGAAGAAGCTTACTCCTGAAACGATCCCCGCTCACCTGTGCCACAAAAAAGGTGGAAATGAAGTCAAATCATTAACGTTGACTAAAGTTGTAAAGGGACAGAGTTGAAGAGATTTATGGAATTTTTAGAACACATCCTTTAACCTACTCATTAAATGGGAGAGGAAAGGGATGCCAGCAATATTAAGTGTATTGCCCAGCGTCACCCAGTGAACCCACGGCATTATTAAGACAAGAACGTAAATCTCCTACCAAGCTGTTCCTTCATTCCCACCTTCCATCAAGAAATCTGTGCTAATTACATGCTAGTGATGCAAAGGAGAGTTAAGAAGCCAGGTTGGGAGGCCAAGGTGGGAGGACCACTTGAGGCCAGGAGTTCAAGATCAGCCTGGGCAACATAGCAAGACCCCATCTCTAAAAAAAAAAAAAAAATGTAAAAATTATCTGGGTGTGGTGGCATGCACCTGTGGTCCCAGCTACTCAGGAGACTGAGATGGGGGGATTGCCTGAGCCCAGGAGTTCAAGGTTGCAATGAGCTATGATCACACCCCTGCACTCCAGCCTGGGTGACAGAGAGAGATCCTGTCTCTAAAAAAAATAAAAATAAAAAAAAATAAGAAGCCTGTCAAGCTCCCTGCCCTCAGGAAGCTTCTATTCAAAATTATACGGGGGAAAAAAAAATCAGGTAGTGGAAAAATAAATAAAAGTGGTAACTGCACAGCCTGAGCTTGCTAGAAGAGAGAAAGTAAAGCGATACAATAAAGAGTGCCCAGAGCAGGGGGGATGTGTGGATAAAGACATGAGGCCACCTCTGCTGTCCCCTCTGAGACATTCATGCTAAGGTATGGGTGACAAAGACACCGAGGCAGGGGTGAGCAAGGACCCTGATGCCAGTGCCAGTTGAGTAATCCAAGCACATGCCCTTGTCACTGCCCTCTCCCCCCCGCCGCCGCCAGAACTTTTCACATATGGTACAGGCAGTAGAGAAACAGTTTTCCTGTAAATAAGAGAAGCAGACACGAAAGCACCGCAAACTAAAATACAGATAGACTCAGACTGAAAGATGAAGGCATCTGACCTCTGGATTTCTCTTTCAGCCCACAGACCACACTCCAGAAAAAATGTAAACGGTGATCATAAATCCACGTATGTTAAGTCGGGGAAGGGAAGCTTGAATGTGGAAATACACTGATGCAAAGTACTTCGAAATTAAAAGAAAAACTCTACTCGAATCAAAATCAGCAGAAACTTAGAGCAACGTATCAAGGGTCTCCTTCCTGATTCCATGTTTTCAGAAAACTGTAAAAGGTTGGAGCGAATCCAGAGGAGGGCAAGTAAAATGATTAAGAGGATGGAAAATGGAGCCTCCGAGGAAAGGTTAAAAGGGTTATGATGGTTTAGCCTGAAAAAGAGAAGGCTAAGGGGTGACTTAATAACTGCCTTCAAGTATATGACGGGTTATTACAAAGGAGATGCCAACAAGTTATTTTCTATAACCAGAGAGGACAGAGGAAATTGTTTTAAATTGTGGCAGGAGAAAGCGAATGAGCAAGTAGTGAATGCAATGAGACGCACGAGTAAGTTCTTGACCGGACCAGACTCCATCAAGGGAGGCCGGAGAATTTCTTTTCCTGGAGAGCTTTTTACACAAACAACCCATTCTCCTTGATTATAAATAGCCCGTACTGGGTACAGTGAGGTGCAGTCGAGACCACTTGACCTTCAGCCGTCCTTTCCATGATATTTCAACTTTTGGCTCATAAATGCAGTAAGGCTTTACTAATATTCCATTTCCTGCCTTGCAAGAGGTAGAAAAGAAAAAAAAAAATCAACATCTAGCAAGATCCACAGGATGGGTTTACCAATGACACTTTATAACGCAATAAAATGGATGCAACTTTTCTGCTGATTTTTTTTTTAAATGACAGCAAACATAAGCAAGAGAAAAGAAGCCCTAATTAACATAATTAGGCTGAGAAGGGAAATTAGCCCAAATGTAAAACACCCTCAGGTCCCAATTCTGCTAAATTACAGATTAAGTGTAGAACTGTCATGTGCATGTCCTAAATTCAAGCTGAACACAAGCATTGTGTTCACTTCCCTGAAGAAGAGGCATTTACTGCAGAAGGCTCAAGAACCAATAAAAAAGGTAATTTCACAATATCTCTACTGTGTCCCCAATCATCCAAAGGGCCGAAGGCGGCTCCATTCTCACTACACTACACTGCGCTTGCCACCCGGCTGGTTTTCAATTGACACTGCTGTGTATGTATTTTTTTTTTTCCAATTTGGGCCTATTGGGGGGTTTTATAAAAAATTGAAACTCCACATCAGGCTGTTGGTCTCTGCTTGGGCTGTGATGAAAAGTAGGGGATGATTTACACTCCTAGAGAAAAGTGGGCTTGGCACTGGCTCCCAGTAGGGGTGAGGATTCTTAAAGCCAAATAAAATTTAAGATAGGAGGGAGGAGAACAGGTACTGGGACAACTTTGGCCACTGGGGCGCTTGGATCTGTGGTCCCGAAAAGTGATTCTGAAGAGCAAGTTCTGATAATCTTGTGAAAATCAAGTGATAAACCTCTGTTGGTATTGAGTGAAAACAGATATTTCCACTTTAATTCCAGAGAATCCTATGACCATACTGCTGCAAATGGCAGCACAATCAGCCACAGGTGGCTATTTCAATTCCTTACGATTATGTAAAAACGTAAAAGGCAGTTCCTGAGCTGCATTCACCTTTCCACCGCTCCATAGCTACACTGGCTAGTGGCCACCTCAAGGGACTACACAGGTAAATGAACATTTCCACTGTCACAGAACGTTCTATTGGGCAGGTCCCTTCTAGAATATTGAAGGCTGAAAGAGACTTGAGAAAGCAGCCAGATAATTTTACAGGTGTGGAAACTAAGGCCCCCATAGAGAATGTTACTTGCCTGAAGAGCTCACTGTCACCCCCTCCACCCAGCCCCATGCCAGACTGAACTACAGAAACCTAAGAGAGCTCAGAAATCATCGAGTCACGAGCGCCCTGGGAAAGGCTAAAGAGGGAAGTGACTGAGCTTAAGGAATCTGACGGGTGGAAAAGAGCAGGGTGTAAAGCTATTCTAGGGGGAAAGCACAGCACAAGCAAAGGGAAGCGCTAATCATCCCTGTGGGCTTATGAGTCAAACTTGGCTGACGTTTTAGAAAGGTTTGAGGAAATGTGGAATAAAAAGGTAAATTAAGGCTTAACATATATATATATGTATATATATATATATATATTTTTTTTTTATTTATTTATTTTTATTCATGGTCTCACTTTATCACCCAGGCTGGTTGAGAACTCCTGGGCTCAAGTGATCCTCCAGCCTCTGTCTACTGAGTAGCTGGGACTATGGTCGTGCATCACCACACCCAGTGATGCCTGATTTTTAAGCTTCCTGTTTCAGGCACCTATTGCTTTATAACAAATTACCCTAAAACTCAGGAGACTTAAAATAACAATTTTTTTTTTCTTTTCCAAAATTCTGGGAATTGGCTGGGCTCAGCTGGGTGATTCTTCTTTTGCTGGGGGTCACTTCTGCAATTGCAGTCAGCTGAGAGCTTGTCTGGGCCTCCACCGTGTGGGTCCCTCAGTTCCTTTCCATTTGTCTGTCTGTCTCAATACCCCCCTCTCCTCCCACGTGGCCTCTCACTTAGCCATCTAGCCAGAGCTTCCTTCCACAGGGGCAAGCATGTTCTTAGAGAACAAAGGAGAGAAAGCCACCAGGCTTGAAACTAGCACGATGTCACTTCCACTGCATTCTACTGCCCAAAGCAAGTGACAAGGGCTGCCCAGAGTAAATGTGAGAAGGCACATAGACTTCACTTCATGATGAAGGGAGTGGAAAAGAATGTGTGGCCACTTTTAATCCATCTCATTTCCTGCATTTCAAGAGAGGGAATTTGGACTCAATTTAGTACGAAATAGGGAACAAGGCAATAATGCTATCAGAGTTGTGCTTTAGGGAGAATAATCAAATTCTGATGAGAGGAATAAACAAAAGCAGTGTAGACAGAGATGTTAGGTGCTTATGAGAACATGTGTTATAATGTTAGGTAGTATGATTTAACAGTAGAGTCAGGTATCAGAAGGAATGGGGAAGTCACAAGAATTACTACATAGATAAAATTAACAGTTATGAGCACTATAATTGAAGGCACTCAAGAGAAACTGAGTCAACATTTCAGATCACAGTAACTAAAAGAATGATACATTATTTATGTAAAACGGAAAAGCTGGCTTAATAAAGATAAGTTTTAGTTCTGGACCAATTGAGAAAAACCTCTACCTACAGTTCATGTTCAGATTGAAAAAGAACAATGACAGCCACAGGCTGATCCAAGTAGACGCCAAACGTACAGCCAAATGTACCTTAAGTGCTTTTTAACCTGGTTTCAATCATCACTTATGATTTTTAAAATTCTGCTGAACAGGTAGCTCCCCTGAATTAGAAAGTTAAACATTTTATTTGTCAAGCTAAAACTATATACTAAATTATAGGGTATAAGAGATGCTTAGCTAACTGAAACCTGGCCAAAATACTAGGATAAATGCAACTAAATACTAGCCCAGAATTCTGATTAACCATTGCTTCTCACAGCCTTTGTTTTTACATCCTGTCTGAAATAAGCGTTATCAATAAGATCCTTTCAGAAGTTTTATTCTGACTGAAGGGGGAGCCAGTACCATTAAGATGTCCAACATTAAGCTAGTTGACATTTTCAGAATAACTGCCCACTCCAATTCCATATTACTATATTGAGTTCCTACTACATACCAAGCACCAGGGACATAGCAGAGAACATGATAAACAAGGTCCCCATGTTGTTGGAATTTACATTCGGTGGCAAGATTCAAATTATAAGCAAATCCATTGGAGATCATTTCAGCTAATGATAAATGCCGCGATGAAAGTCAAATGGGGAGCTGGGACGGTGGTATGTGTGGCGGTATGTCTGTAGGTACTGCTTTAGCTAGAATAGTCGGGGCAGTCCTCAAACTGCCACATGGAAATTAAAGGGCAACATGCTATTGGCATCTGCAGGCTTCATCTAACCCATTAATTTCTTAATTCCCTTCTCTTAGGTCTCTTCTGAGCTCTTTAAAAGGGAAGTCATTTCAAAGTTTTGAAGCTATAAGGAACTAGAGAGGAGGTGGGGTGGAGAGGGCATGTAGGTATTTTAGAAAACCTAGGAAATAAGCAATTTATAATCCTTCCATTGCCACTTACCAATAGCTGGAAAAAGAACCCCGAAAGCTTCCTATGGAACCCAGTACCCCTTTATCCATACATGTTAATTAATCAGAGCCCACAATGGATGAGGTACAAGATCTCGTCTACAGATATTCTAGCCACAGAGTACTTGAGGGTCGAGCTCTTCATTTTTATTTTTTACATTTCATAAAATCTTTCTGGTAATGTTTATTATTCCAGTTACGACTGTCATCATTCTTCCAAGTACCATCAGTACGTCTTTCCCCATTGGAAGATTTATAAATGCAACAGAAAGAAACTGAAAAAACGCAAGCTGGTGTGCTATCTAAAATGTGTTTTCCATAATCATACCCACAAACAAATGCAAACGCAGAAGAAACAGATTCTGAGTCAGAGAACTTCGAAGGTATATAAGATTGGTTTCAATAAAAACAATGTATGTGAATAACTGTTAAATTATTAGATCTGCTTCCAGAATCTTTTTTTTTTTTCCCCAGACACACCCAGGGTATGTCTTTAACAGAGCCTGATACTTCAATGAAAAATGGAGGTGCCAATGATTTGTAGGCAAAATTAACGTTAAATACTTCAAAGGACTGGACAAATAAGTCAGCAGCAAAAATTTTACGAGTTCACTTCCTTCAAGGGAACTTAGAGAGCAAGATTTTATTGCTGTGAATTCTAGTCACCCTTTCTACCCCTCAGCATCTGTTTGAAATATGTAGTAGACAATTGCTTTTTTGGCTGTGACTCAGGTGGTTGAAACACAGGACAAACAGACTACTGTATATAAGCTTTCCTCCAGCAATGAAAATTTTTATTAACTCTCTTCCACAGCAAACGTGGCGGCCGCTCTGTGTCCAAGCTCTGCAGCATTAGCAAGGAATTTAGCTAATTACGAATTCTGGTGGCCAAGCATGGATGACCATGTTGAAACTTGTCGACTCTATGTTTTCTCACATTTCAGAAGAAGCAGGGAAACAACAACAACAACACCACTTTGCGTTCCATTTAGTTCATTATTCATATGTGCAAAATTCCAAGTTAAATATTACATATGAGCTTTCTGTATAAATATGTCAGTCTTGCCACAGAGGCCAGCCAAAACAAGCAAGTCCCACAGTTTAGAGCAGCAGAATTTTCATAGAAGCTACGCACTGGCCTACTTTTAATCAGTTTTTAAAATTTTATCCCATGACAATAGAAAAGTTAGAAAGCAACCCCCAGAGAATGTTAAGAAAGGGCTCTCTCTCTTCGCCATGGTGACTGTGAGAGTATCCAGGGCAAACGTCTGCCAGACTGGACATGAGTCTGTCTGTAAAATTCTGCACAGACAAAAGCTAAATCCCACCCCATCGGCTCAACAACAAAATAAAGAAATATATATGCCTGGTTCAGAAGTAAAGAGCAGCCCATCCCAAATGGCTTTTGTGCCATGGAAGGACTAGAAATACACATGGATGCTGCCTGCAAACTTAGAAGGCTTGTGCTTAAAGTAGTGAAAGCACAGTTGACTCCATAGAAGAACACACTTTGCTAGAAAGAGTGGCATTAGAACAGAAACTATCTCATTAATTCCCAAAGACTAATATATTTATATAGAAAGTATGTTCACAAAAGGGGAAATATTATTTTTATCAAAATGTTTTATTCAAGACTGCTTCACAAGGGAGTGCAAATATTTTTTAGAGACCTGTTTTCTCATAACAAATCTACTGATCATTTCTTTAAGTGAATAAAGCTTACTTTCTCCTTTCACTTGGGTACTAAGATATGCTTTATCATACAACCAACAGCAAACCTCCTTTAAACTTCAAACTCAAATGCCCCCTCCTCCTGCCCTTGGCCCATTATATTTGAAATTATTTGCCTCTAAAATTATTCATATAAAGCAAAGGAAAAAGTGAGTTTTAAAGATGACCAGAATAACAACTGTTTTTCCTTCTTTAAACCAATTTACATAGCTTTTTTCCTAGTTATCCCAAAATGCAGATTCTTCAAGGAATATTTCAGGCATTTAAACGGAAAGTGAACTCCCATGAATTTTGGCAAAAATAATGGAAACAAGAACTGAAACAAAAATATCCAATAAAACACTTTCTCTTTCCTGAAAGGGATGGAAAGGAAATAAAACACACCCTGAAAAGAAAATGATTTTATAAAACGTTACTAGGAATAGCTTTCACCAAATTGAAAGCTATTTTTTGGTTAAAAAAAATCAAAACCTGTTTCCCAGAATGACTTCTCTAAAATCATCAGCACCTCACAAATTTTTTTTTCTTTAAAGAATGTTAAACTCATTTAAGCTTTCTTTATATTCGAAAAATTAAGAAAGGAGGCCAATTCTGCCAAAAGGCATTTTTAATCATTTCGAACAAAAAAATAAGTCACAAAGGACTAACCAGGCATTTCAGAAGTGGTGATATTTTTTTTCTTAAGTGTGAGAACTGGTTTCGCTATATAAAAATCTCTATTGAAATGTTTGTTTTAACTAATGTACACCTTCCTTCCATGGGAGAAATTGCTTCAAAGACAGAAGTTTCTTGTCTTAATGATTGGTTCTAACCCCATCTTGCTTTCAATTTGCCATGTGGTCCATGTAGGCAAACTACGGGAGAAGAAGGGGGTAGGTGTTGATTCAAGCCAAACAAAACAGAAAAAAAAAATTCAGCTAGAATAGTCTAGACATCACCCACTCCAGAGGCATCCAAGACAATCAGAAAGCCACGTGGACTGCCATGAACCACTTGGATGTCTGTGCAAAATTCACAGGTGAGGTGAGCGGTCGTAGAATGAGAAGCAACATTACTGTCAAGTAACTGTGTGTAGCTCATGGCAACAGATGTACCATGTTTCACCAACTGATCTCAATCTTCCATGTAGCATGAAAACAGAGGACTAAACAGGACTCACCGGATTGTTTGACATTAAGAAAACAATTAAGTTCCCAAAAAGAATGACTCTAGGTTACAATACTACCCCAATTCTGGAGACCAGTAATATCTCAGGAGAAGCAGTACTCTGAGAAATATTTAAGAAGAGAACCCAACACGTAGCCCCTCCTTCACATACTCGCCATAAAACGTGTACTATGAACAGGGCAATGCACAGACACAGGAAGAGAAGGCAGCCCTTGCCTTCAAGAAACTTACAGTCTTATGGGAGGAAAAGACAAGCAGGAGAGAGGCAAGGTAAGCAACAAAGTGACAAGTGCCATTGGGGGACCATCATGGCACCATGAATTATGAATGTCACCTGGGGACCAGTCAATGCCCCCTCTCCCAAGGACTCACACAGCTCCGTTCTTTAAACTTTTCTTGAACTCTCTGTGTAATTATACACCAAATTTGGCAACCCTTGCTAATTTTGAAAGGCACTCCCTGGGAATTTAGTAAAAGTTTAAACAACTTGTTTACATGTGTTTGGCCCATCTGTTTAAACAAAAAGTTTATTTTAATAGGAGCAACTCTTGGGTGCAAGCTCCTTTTGTGCTTAAGACCACTACTGACCTCTTATCCAGCTCTGTTTCCCTAATCTGCATTCTAAATCTCCACTGTAAACAAAACCCGAAAAACAACTTTTTATGATAAATGTTGAACACCTCCAAGATGACAGTTGCAAAATAAACTCAACTTTTATAACCAGGAAGCATTCTAAACATACAGAAAATACTCTTTTTTATGCTGTTCTAAAACAAACAAAAAAAAAGAGCAAAACCACACACAAAGAATTTTCTTTTCTTTGTGTTTGTGTGTGCACGTGTGTGTGTGTGTGTGTGTGTGTGTACATACATACATACGTTCCTGATGGTCCTTCTGAAATGTGTGCATTCCCATCATGCCCCAGTGTCTTCCAGCCCCGTGATGCCCTCACTTTTGATTGTGGAGATGATGCTGAAGTGCACAGGGTATTTACTGATCCGGTTATCTTGTTCTGTGACAGGCAGAATCAATCAATCAAGAGGCCGGCTTTGCACTTACATATTCCAGGCACATCTCCGCACTTCAGGATACGAGATCACAGTGTTATCCAGCCAAATTTGATCAACAAATGCAGTTCCCCTGTGCCACAGCAATCTCAGATGAAGATGTTATTATGTGGAACTGAGCAAAGTGATAAAGACATACAGCGGAGCTTGGAGAAGCCCGGCTGGACCTCACTGACAGCTTTTATATACTGAGGCGGTGATGTCCCCTTCTTCCAGATTATAAAAGTTCCCTTGATTGGAAGAAAATCATGCTGCACATACACAGGTGACCCCTAAACATTGCATTTCCTCATCTACAACTAAAATCCTCAAGGAAGAAGCAATACATATTAGTATAACATTGCAAGCAAAATCCTTTAATAAGACGGCAATATTTAAAGCTTAAGAGAGCGTGCGTGAATTTCTATAGAGCTCTTCCGATAGCCTGTTGTTGCTGTTATTATTATGTATCATAACTATTTGGTGAGAGCTAATGTTGGAAAGACAAAAAGCATGGTTTCATCACTTAATCAGAGTTACAAATAATTTTCTTAACATCACATCCATGACGTTATATGCAAGTTGGTGTCAATACTTTAAATGGATCTCAAAAAAGTCTAAGAGAATCTCTTATTGTGCCAATAGCTTTTACTTCACTACTGCCCTGCAGTTATTTTACATTATTTAATCCCAAATCCCATCTTTTGGATTCTACCTTCCTCTTGCATTTTAAATCTTTAATGGAAGCCTTTGGCAGTCCATGGGTACAATGATTAGATATCTGCAGAGAGAAATTGAAAAATTAATCATCGTTTCCATTTTATATTTTTGTGTAACACCAAAAATTACTTACTTGTAGAGCTAACTTCTACACTCCTGCAATATGTTTCCTAACATTGCAAATGCTAAGAATGATTTCAGATAAAGCATGTCCAAACGGAGCCAGTAAACAGCCTTAAGTTATTCTTTGAGATTTGTGTTCTGGGTTTTCATCCAAATTTCATTTCAAATCATTTTAATTAAAATGCATTTATTGATAGAGGTTTGTTACATGTGGCCTACAACCAAGGCAAAAGTACCCCAAGCTAATCACAGAAATGATGTTAAAATTGTTTATTATCCTTTTATGAATTTTCCTACTTAAATTACAGTATTTCACAACTCTATACAAAATGTATAACACTATCCACATGCAGTTCATTATAGAAATTGATATATACATTAATTTGACCTTCCCCTAAATACCTCCTTAACCACAAGGAATGAAAAAGAAAAAAAAAAAAACCACCTTAAAGTCAGCTATCACAGTGTGAGTACCATCAAACTGCTAAATCTATTAACTTTGTTTTCTTTTTTCACTATTATTAAACTGGAAAGAAAAATTCAACTGGAAAATTGTGCCTTTTCGGTTCCCTTGTCATCATGTAATAAGTATGAGAAATATATGTGCAATGGCCAAATGGCCGGTAGACAAAACACCCACTCTAAGTGACGTACTGTTTTCCATACCACTCAGACAAAATCAAAACAACAGAACTGCTGCAAACAAAAACAAAATAACATTTCCCATCAGCATTCCAGACAGAGAAAATTTACAGGAAAAGAAGCTGGGAAAAGAACCAGAATGAAATAACTGCTCATACCTCCACTCTTGGTAGAGCCATTTCTGCAGGCGAACAGCACTCACTTTCACACTGAAATGTTTAACAATTGATAAAATGTTTGCCAGTGCTGGAAAACTTTTCTCTTTTTTTCCGTTTTTGGGCAAACATTTGCACTGTTTAAAGTGATGAAGTACTTCTATAGAACCAAGGAGCCTACTTTTTTTTTTTTAAACGGGAGAAACTTAAGAAAAGAAACTTAGGTTATACAAGGGTACAGAGGTGAGTTTGTGATCGAATTAATTCTCCCTTCACGGAGAAATACAGAAGTGTTTCCTGGTACTGCCATGTGCACATGGGAGGAAAGCGTAAAACTCACTTGCAAAAGTGAGGATGATCTCCTTTTATAGCTGAGTCACTTTTATGTAACTTTATTAAGGTGTAAGCTCCCTGGAAGTTACTGGGTCGGGATTTAGCCTACATGCCCGCCCATAAACTGAGGCAGTGCAGGGCCTATCAGCTGTATTTGACTATTTCATCAAGTCGGTTTACAGTGTCTCCATCACGGTGGAAGCTTGTCAGCTGCACTCTTGCTAACACAATTCCTGTGTTTTGCCTGGCAGTAAATGGACGCCTCTGCCCTAGCGTCTAAACAACTCCGTTAACATTTGCCCCCGAGCGTCTCTCTCTTTGTCCAGTCCCTGTCTTCTAACAGATGTCATCCAAGCCTAATCAAGCATAAAATGGTCATAAATATTTCTTTCTGGTAGATTTCACATTCGCATTTCATGCAGGGACATGATATTTTTCTGCTACCTCCAGGGAGAGCCTAATGCAAAAACCAGTTACTTACATTCTAGCCTCATGTTCCTTTAGTAAAATGCAGAGCATGTTCTCAGTTCAAAGACATAAAAAGGCGTAAGACTTTATCTTCTGTCTTTTGTTTAACTGCACCTTTTTTCTTTCCTCTCCTCCCAATGTATCTTCATCTTACAGTTTACCCTTATGCATTACAAATGTTCCTTTGTGCATGTGAAAATAAAACGCAAGATCTCAAATGAGACCATGTCTACCATATTTCAGGAACTTTAGGTTTTCAACATTAGACTCTTTAATTACTCACAAAAAAAAAAAGATTTTTTGCTCAGATACCTAATTCAAATAACAAGCTATTTAAACAGTAGATAAGAAGAGGGCTCTTCTATTTTGGTTCATTTTACGCACAATTTTGCAACCTCCTTCATCATATTTAGTTAAAACAATGGGATGAATCGAATGTACAAATTTAAGGTTCATGCCAATTAGCCAGTTGCAAAAAAGAAAAGATAATCATCAGATAGGCCCCGTTTCCAATACTTAAACTTTGATCAAGCAGGGGAAACTACTCCAGATAATTAATCTGCCTCCTTAATGAGAGAAGAATTGGTAATCAGCACAATCGTATTTATCTTCAGCAAACTTAGTAAATAATGAGTCTTAATCTAAAATAAAACTGTCCTAATACTTTCGAGGCCATATGTCTGTGTTTCTTTTGCCTATCCCTTTTGTCAAAACAAAAATCTTATACTGCTATTTGAAGTGAACTGCAAAACACTTAGCGGTATATATCACAACAATGCCTCTCTCCCCCCCGCTCACTCCGCTGAGCCTAATATTTGATTACTGCTAGTCAAATCAAGCTTTCAGGCAAATAATCTCCATTTTTAAAGTTAATGAGATATGGTCATGTCGACAACAGCTTGCAGAAACTTTTAATTTTAATTCCTGCAGGCTGTGCTGGCCTCTTTTACAGCAACTACTGTATGAATGAGTCAAATTTGCCAACATGGCTTATGTAGACAAGTGCACACTAATTAAAAATACCCACTGGTATCATAATTTAAATACCATGAAAATAAACTGTGAAAGTCGCTCGGATCCAGTCTCCTGGTTTCCTTGGAGTGCGCCTCTTTTGACTATAGGATGTTTTATTGCTTGCGTACTCTTCGCTGAAAACCATTTTGCATCTTTGAGGAATTTGGGATTTTGATGTAATTATACAATTTGTGTTAATATTTGTTTCGCATAAGCTGTTAAGCAGGCCTCCCAGAACGACCACTAATTGAGAAAACCATATTGCTGAGGCGAGCGGCGAATTTCTACTCTTGATCTAGCATCGAGCTACAACTAACTTCCATGGTGCCTCCTCTTTCCCCTCTGAGCTCAAGCAACGATGAATTCCAAATAAAAACACAGTTGTTCGGGCCATTCTTTCTTTCTTTTATTCTTTTTAAGTTTTCATTCTTCTTAATGTCTGTATTTTTCACATTCTTCTTAATGTCTGTATTTTAACGGCTTTTCTTCCAAACCAGAGAAGTAAGGCAATGCTTCTTCACCTAAATCCAATTATAAAACGCTGCTATCACTTCTTTTCCCCCATCCAGCCTTCCATCCGTTCATACACGCACATATTCGCTCGTATTTTTTTTAATTTAAATAATTTTTGACAAGGGAATTTCAAAGTTCTGCCTTTGCGGGGATGAAAGCGCATTTTGCACAGGGTAAAATGTTGGCACCGTGAGGGTTAAAGCTATTTGAGGGGTTAAATATGCAATTACCGCTGACTAAAACCAGAGAGACATATAGATAAATAGAAGAAATGAAGTCCCCAGGTTCCCTTCAGAAGCCTTCATCACATTACTACCAGACAGAAACTCTTTAAGTACCATTTTCAGATGTTAAATCATTGTTCGCGCTGCACATATTCTTGCTATTCCTGGGGGAGCAATATCTGAAGAGAGCGTGCTAACAAATGCAATCCCGTAAACAGGCATTTTTCCTCTTGTTGTTAGTACCTTTGTATTCCCGCTCCCGGCTCTGTCATCCATGGCTTCTCTCTGCTTTGAAGTTAAAGTACTGAATGAGTGGTGTCATCTATTACCCAGAGTGTGCATGTAGATTATAAATAAGAAATAAAAGTGACTTTCAGTACACTGCTTTTGCATTAGTAAGTTGCCTTCTGTCTTTCCTCCTCTGCCCTTCATACTTGCATCCAACAATCTATTAGCAACCTGGATTTCAGGGTTTCCTTCAGAGGGAGACCCAGGCTGGAAAATGTGTACGCCAAGATGTGAAAAGTTGTATTGACACACACAGGCTGGGGTCTGGGCCAGGCCTCTGAATTCAGCTTTTCTCTCTCTCTCTTTAACCCTATTTTACAGATGTCCTTCAGGACGAGTGTCTGGCGATGGGACCAGCTTTTCATTTACATTTTTCTGTTGACAAACAGAGTCCATGAATATTAATTATTCTGAAGTTTATTTGCAGAAAAGGCACTTTCTAATCCTTATCAATTATTTATTGAAAATCTCCCCCACCTAATAATCTCATTAACATTATTATACTAAGGCCAACAGCAAATATTCCTTTGATAAGTAACAACCCAACCGGTATCCTTCCTGCCAAATCTCATGTAGCCTCCCTTTGCTTAATCATGGATAATGCGGCTTTTGTTTTCTGGAAGCTCTAGGTTAGTCCTCCATATTTTCTTTCTTTCTTTCTTTCTTTCTTTTTTTAAATAAAAGAAAATTCACACACAGCACCTTTTGTTTTAAAACGGAAAGTTTCTGATATATTACGCTAAAGGAAAAGAATAAAAACCTTAGAAAAATGGCGGATATACACCTGCTTTTAATGCCTTATTAGTTATGTGCAGAATTACTAAATGGAAATCCCAAGGAACCAAATCCCCACAGTCCTGGGGTGTGAGTGGTCCCAGGAGAATCCATCAGGTTTGGGAATACGTGAGTGTCTCAAAGAATGTAATGCAAATGAAAACCATATCCAACAATGGTGACACTCCACATGTATATAGTGTTCCATTGCTTACCAAGCATTTTGACCTGCAACACTTTATTTGCTTCCCCTAATACCCCTCTAGGGTGTGCAGGACAGTTATTGTTAACTTTATTTTAAAGGTGAGAAAACTGAGGACAAGCATCTACCTAAGGTCGCAGAGCTAGAAGGTGGCAGGACATGTACTACAAGTCACAGGTTTTCTCACCCTGGGTTTTGCATCCCGCTTTGTTGATTGATCCTGTGTTCAAAATGAGGGTTTCCTGTGTTCACAATGAGGATTTCCTTGTACTTTCCTTCCCTCTTCTTTCTTCATTGTTGGTATTTTCATGTGTTGCTTGGAATTCCATTTTTTAAAAGGCTGGAGTGCCTACTGGTGATTTGTCAGGTACCACAATATCCAAAAATCGCCAAAGCAACAACTATCTAAAACTGAGCCTGATTTGTAGTTTATCCGGAAACTAAAGAGAGAAGAAATAGTATATAGTTTCAGAGGAAAAGGGAACCTTAGAAATGAACTGGTATCCTGAGGCTCAAAGAGTTAGCGATTTGCTTCAAGTAACAGGGTAAGTTACAGCAACACCACTCAAACCCAGGCTGGCTGATACCCTTGTCAACATTCTCAGAACAAATTTGCAGAGCCAGTGCATTTTGCAAACTTCAGAGATTACTTTTTTTTTGCCTTTTGGTCCGGGGGTCACGTTTTTTTCCTACCACAGGAGTTTCTCATCTATTGCCTAAGATCATGAGTCAATATCCCTAAAGATTTCTGGAAAATCGACGTGCTTTGATAGGAAGAGTCAGCCAGCAAGACCAGTCACAGCTTCTACTCTCTCAATCCCAAAGTCTCCATTCTTTCTTCTCTTTAGCCTGATGCCACTGACAGTTTCTAGAATAGGAAATGCCTCTAATTAAAAAAAAAAATTTATTTTTGCCTTAGCTCTTGCCCTGAATAAAAACACGGCAAGCACAAAAGGATGATCTTTTTTTTTTTTTTGATGTCACATACTGGCTGTTATCCTAGTAGCAAAACTATACATTGCACACAGGAGAAGGAGAAGGCCTGTCCCCAAGTCAAGATGCTACACATTCTACTTAGAATGAAAAGCAATTTTAAAATGAGGGTTGGGGGGTGTAGGTGATAATAGGCCAGTTCTAGGAGACTATGAATATCTAGAAAGGAATTACAGAGGTTACCTCTGGCACAGCTGATAACCATGAGACATGGAGACGAGGGCTGAAGTCATCTCACCAGGGATTGCTGGCGTATTCTGGGAAGTCTAAGCTTCTTTCCCAACAGCATTCAGGAAAATGTGGGCTTATAGTCACAAAGACAACCACAGTGAATGAAGCCGTAAGGAATGGGAATTGGGAAACAAACCATGCTGGAAGGATGAACCTGGGAAGTTTTTACTGTTGTTGCTGTTGTTTTAAAGAAAGTGAAAGAATAAAAAGTAATCAATCTTAAAGCATCATGTCAATAGCTGAGGAGCCACCTGCTACACAGAAACCGTTTCCTTGAGCCACTCTCTATGCGTGGTATAGGATGGGGGTTGGCATATTACTGCCTATGGGCCAAATCCAGTCCTCTGATTTTATAGACGAAGTCTTGCTGGAACACGGCCATGCTCATTTGTTTATGTAATAGCTACAGTTGCTTTCACGCAGATTGTTTGTGACAGAGACAGAATAGACTACAAAGTCAAAAAATTTCACTATTTAAGGAAAATTTAAATTTAACATTTGCAGATCCCTACTCTAGAAAGATTACTGGGAAGTGGGGGGAAAACACTTCCCAGTAATCAATAATAAAAATTTAGAATGGCCAGGCACGGTGGCTCACACCTGTAATCCTAGCACTTTGGGAGGCTGAGGCAGGAGGATCACTTGAGGCCAGGAGTTCGAGACCAGCCTGGGCAACATAATGAAACCCCATTTCTACAAAAAATGGAAAAATTAGCTGGGCATGGAGGTGTGCACCTATAGTCCCAGCTACTCAGGAGTCCAAGGCAGGAGGATTCCTTGAGTCCAGGAGTTCAAGGCTGCAGTGAGCTATGATAATGCCACTGCACTCAAGCCTGGGCAAGAGAGCAAGACCCTATCTCAAAAAAAAAAAAAAAAAAAAAGAAAAAGAAAAGAAAGAAAGAAAGAAAAAAGCCAAAAGAAACAAAGAAAGAAAAGAAAAAAATAAGGATCTGAACTAATTTGCAAAAAAAAAAATTTTACATCAATAAATAAATGAATAGAATTTAAAAGTAGACATAGCCAGGAGTGGTGGGCACAAGCCTGTAGTCCCAGCTACTCAGGAGGCTGAGGCAGGAGGATCACTTGAGCCCAGGAGTTGGAGGCTGCAGTGCACTGTGATTGCACCTGTGAATAGGCACTGCACTCCAGCCTGGGCAACATAGTGAAACCCCATTTCTACAAAAAATGGAAAAATTAGCTGGGCATGGAGGTGCACACCTGTAGTCCCAGCTACTTGGGAGTCCAAGGCAGGAGGATTGACTGAGCCCAGGAGTTGGAGGCTGCAGTGCACTGTGATTGCACCTGTGAATAGCCACTGCACTCCAGCCTGGGTAACACAGTGAGACTCCGACTGTTAAAAAAAAAAAAAAGAAAGAAAAGAAAGAAAAAAGAAAAGAAAAGAAAGAAAAGAAAAGGAGAGAAGAGAAGAGAAGAGAAGAGAAAAGAAAAGAAAAGAAAAGAAAAGAAAAGAAAAGAAAAGAAAAGAAAAGAAAAGAAAAGAAAAGAAAAGAAAAGAAAGGAAAGGAAAAGAGAAGAGAAAAGAAAAGATACATGTATATACACGGTCACACAGCCACGCCCTACATATGGAATCGTGTTCTTAACGGTATTGGTAATCACAGGAATAAAGTTTCTGATTTCATCCATCATCACAGATCATGGAAGTGTCCCATCATCCCCCACAAGATTGTTTCTAAATACATCAGGAGCATCCATGCAAATGTTAATCAAAGGACAAAGCCTTTATTTTATCTGAGCTTAGTTTCTTCATCCATAAAATGTGAGGCTGGATCACCTAAGGAATTTTAGAAATCCTATGACTCCACAGAGAAAGAATACGAAGCAAAGTGAATACATAATGTGTGCCCATTTACACACACACACACACACACACACACACACACGCACACACATCTCCTATATACCTGGGGTGGGGACTGAGTGAGGAACAAGAATTGAGGACACGGGAGATCACAGGTGCGATAAAGTTGCAGTACATAAATGTATACTAAAGGGACAAATTGAAGTTACTTTTATCATTCCTACAGGAGGTATAGATTCTGAAAGAGAGGGATACTGGTGTGTAAACATAATGAAGAACTGTTAGGAGAGAGCGAGGTCCAATGAAACCTTCTGGAAAAGATTTGTAAGCCTGCAAGGAGACTGAGAAGAGGGGCCTACCTGGACTTTCAAAGCAGCTTGAAGAGCAAATATCTGAGCCACCCAGAAATGTACATCCACTTCACTTCCTCATACCAGGGGAACTGAAATGGCGTGATTTTCTTCTTAGGTCCACCAAGTGTGTCTCTTTTTTGCAATGACAACACAGATGTGGCCATGGTGACACCTTCAAGGAACTGAGATTTCCTACCTCTCAAACAGCAGCCCCAAAGTGGCAGATTTTCACATTATGACTTTTCTCCAAATAAGATTACTTTTCAGCCTTTTCCACTGTTCCTGCCAAAAGCAGATCCATCAGCTTGTTTTTACAGGTGAGAGATAAAGATAAACTAAAAACGATCCTCTGCTGCTTGGCCTTTGGGCTTTTGTCCCGATCTGGAATGGTGACCAACTAACACGGCAGTTGATGGAATGGCAAGGCGAGGACTCAAGGACTCAGTGTAACCAGTCGACTTCATAAAATAAGCCATGAAAGGCAAAGACTATTTCCTAAACCGGAAACAAACATATGCTTTTGCTGCTAGAGAAATGTACATAGTTTGACTTGTAGGTTATGAATCTTTAAAACTCCCACCCTAAATCCTGTCATACATCTTTTGTGAGTACTATCTTTTATTTATTGTGCTAAGCAATTGTTCTTTGTTGACCTGGAGTGGTGTTCTCTGTGAGCAAAACAGGTGAGCCACAGACACATGAACACAAAATACCACTCGGAGCAAAGGACATTTTGTCAACACAGCTAATCGCTCTTAAAGCAAAATAATCCACTCTTCCCAGATATTAAAACAACGAAAATAACTGTGGCAACTTCAAAAGGACTAACTCATTAATCAGGGAAGCTGGGTGAATAATTTCCCTCAAGAAACACAAGGACCCAGAAATATTTTACCCAAATACATTTTTGTTGGTTGGGAACAGGGTTCAAGCCTGTTACATAATACTAAGAAAACACAGAAGGTATTTCCCTAGTCCTGTCAGTCTGTGACAGCTGCTTGGGGCACCTGGAGAAGGTTTGCCATCTGAGTCTTCTGGTTTCTTGGACCCAAACACGAGAGCAATAAAGGGGAACATGTCAAACCCAAAATGGCTGTGTTTAAGCTGTCTATACAATACCTATTGCAACCACCAAGGCTTGAAGTTTAGTAGGTGCAACCTTATGATAAACCCAGATCTCCCATTTCTTAAAAGCAACACTTTCACCCCCGACTAGTCAAAGAAGACAGTAATCAGAAAAATTTTCCGAACAGAGACACGGTTCAGATCTTTCAAAACCCTGACGCCTTAGCTTTACTGCCTACAGCATGCTGTAAATTTCACTAGCAGAAACACTGCCGAATTTCGGCTGTTTCTGGATAAAACAAAGGCCTTCCAACTGAAGTGTTTTAGCAACAGAAGGAATTAAGCTGACTTTGGCCTGGGTGTGCCAGGCTTGGGTGTTCACCGGAAGGACACAAGGCAACAGGTGTGATGCGGGAAAGGAGGACTCTCTCCCTTAGAAATGAAAAAAAAAAAAAACCAAAAAACAAAGAACTGCAAAGCACAGTTGCTTAAGAGTAAAAGTGAGCACATTTGCTACCAATAAGAGCTCAACTTGAAAATAGGCTGGGGTGGAAGTGGAAAACCTGTCGTGTATGGGAGTAATTGGTGTTTTCTTTCTGGACTCAGCAAGAAAAGATGGGTTGAAATGGAAGCATCCTAAATGAGAAAACATTTGCAGGTACGCACACCGGGGAAGGACAGCAAGCAAAGTGGGAGAAATCCTTTCCGATCGGACTGATCATCCTTGCAATAAACAAACACAGTAAGAGAGGCTTGAGTGCTCTGCCGAAGAGCTCAGGTTCTGGAGTCAGGGAGATGTGGGCTAAAAGCTGCGCTTGCCCAGTTACAACTTGTGTGGACAAACGCAGCAGCTAATTAAGTTGCTTCCTGCGCAGAATGGGAATTTTAAGGGTACTTAGCTCACAGGGTGCTTGTGAGAAAGACCTGCACTAATCCATGGGGAGTACTGAGTGTGAGTCTGGGAGAAAGGCAGCTCTCAATACATTTTCCTATTGCTATTACTATTACTTCCACATCCTTACTACTACTTTCTTAGTAATTTCTAACCTATAAAAATCTGTGACAACAGGGATGTTTAGGATTTTCGATAAAAAGAAGAAATATACTCATTTATTGAAAACAGGATGGCCTACCTATCGTCATACCACGTTGAATGTTTCCACTTAACGATAATTTTTAAGAATTGAGCCTAAACATGGAATTACCTGGCAAAGTTAGGAGAAGATTGGGGGGTGGTACTTAGAAAAACGGCATTACTCAGAGCATAAACTAAGCAATTTGAAATTAAGACTGTGAATTTCTCCTAAAACTGTAAACACATAAAATGTGAAATTAAAATTAAGATGAAAAAGTGAACTATGAGAGAATAAATCCTAACAATTCTCACTGATAAGCAACATTATCGCTAGCTACTTTTTCATCGATAAAGTTCAATGGCAGGAATGGGAATAGAATTATGTAAAATGTGAAGACACGATTTTTATGAAAAAGGCGAGAAGGGATATTCCTCAAAATGTTAATGCTTGTTATCTCTGTAAAATAGGTTCGCAGGCAATATAGTTTCTTTTTCTGTTTGCTTTCTTAGCTGCATCTCCTCATTTTTTCTTCAATGAACGTGTAATTGTACAGTAGAAAATTCAAAATTATTTGGTATTCAATTTCCAATTGAAAACATCTGAATTGCACCCAAGCCTTACACAGAGCCAATACTGAGGATTTCACTCAACTTTGGCACATGGGATATTTTGTAGGCATTGGTAGAGTTAAGTGACTGTCTCGCCACCTCTGCCAGCACACTCAGCAACCATTCCCTAATTGTGCCATAGTCTCTCTGCCAATATTTTATGGGAGTTTTACAAGATGCACCTACAGCTAGTTACACTCACAAATTGGAGGACCTTCTAAAATTCTGGCTTTTACAAAAAAACCTTCTTTTCCCCTGTTTTAATTCTTCAGAAACTTCCCCAGCCTTCCAGAAGTCAGCATGGGCCACAAGAACCAAATATTAGTTCAGACCAGAACCCAAAAAGGGAGACTCTCCAGACACAAGCCTAGGGAAGCTACTGATTATATGTAGTATATAATTATTTAGTATCTTGGTTCTAAGTACTAATCCCATAGAAAATACTGAGGGAGGGCAGCAAGGGGCATGGAGACATAAAAGTCACTGCCACGTGTAAAATCATGGATGTTAAAAAAAAAAAAAATATGCAAGCACAAGAATTTAGCCAGAAAAAAATAGACATGCCAATAAAAGAGCTGCTTCTTAAAATTTGGCCGGCAGTGTCCTTCCTCTCCCCAAAGGATACCCTTAGTAAAGAAAACATGGTAGATTTTTTTTTCTCCCTTGCCTGTATTTGATTTCCAATTAAAATTAAACATAAACTGAAACGCCACCTGGATTTTAGCAAAATCCAATCCCCGCCCTCCACCCTTCCTTTTTTTAAAAAGAAGAACCTGGGCTTACATATACAAACATTTTGCTAAATGACCCGTGGCAAATTGCGTAATGCCAGTAAAAGTTGTGTTTTTTAAGTTATGAGCCCCAAAGATTTTATCTGAAATAAAACCCTGATTCAATTCAGATTCTGGAGGCAAACTGTGTCCTTAATTCTGCCTCTAAATTTAAAACATTTGTGTGTGGGGCCCCTTCAGTAATGTTGCTAGTAGGTATGGAGGAGAAATTCTGTATTGATTAGCATACGTGTTTTCTTTTCTAAAATGGTAAATTGGGGCACTAATTGCCTACAAGAACTGGTTCCCCGCAGTCTTCACGTAGAGGTCAGTTTCTCAGTGAAGAGTTTGATTGTAAATAGAACTTCCTGCTCACTTCAATTTATCGCCTCAATAAGAGAAGAAGCAAGAATTCCTGTATTCATGAAGGAGGGTTCTCCCTGAAGGTCTCCTACAGGACGGTCCCTAATGCCCTAAGGGGATTTGGACTTGAATATAAAGTGGCTGAGATAGGCTTAAGAACAGACCAGTCCTAAGAAACCACTTGGTTCCCTTTTGGCCTCTACCTTGGGGTCCCCAAGACTTCAGCCGTGGCTTTTCCCTGTCTTCAAAAGATGCTAAGCAAGGATGATAATTGTGTAATAAGCACATTTTGAAGGACTGACTACTAGGCTAACGCCAGTATATTATCTAGCATATTTAGCACTTCAACCCTCTCAGAAAGTTACCTCGATTGCCCCATTTTACAGATGAGAAAAGTGAGGCTGAGAAAGATGGCATAACTTGTCCAACCTTCACTCATCCAGCAAGTGCTGGAGGTGGGTTTTCAACTCTGGTCAGTGAGGTTCCAACAGGTCTCCAATAAACTATTCCTGCTGCCTTTACCAGCTCTCTAAGGCAGTGAAATTAGTCTCCAGCAGAAACGAAATGCTCTGGGTGAGCAATTAAGTCTATCTGTACATGATTGTGAATGTAAGACACAATTTTAAGTCCACACAGACAGTGAAGAAGCTTGGAGTGGGGGAGCAGTGAAAAACATCTAAAGAAAGTGAGTGTTTTAAATTTTTTTTTTTTACTTTTTTTTTTTTTGACAGAGAATCGATTTTGTCACACATTGATGACGTTAGATAATAATGATGAGTGGTTGTCAAATCTGACGTGAAAGCACCTTGAAGTCAGGCAGCTCTGTGGAGAGAGAACACCAGGGAGCAGAAATGTGGTAGATGTAAACCGACAGACATTATGGAAGAAAATCTTGTAACTAAAGGTTTTATCCTTTCATGCCTATGCAAACATCTTTAAATAAATATATACATATATACAAATCTTGCTCAAGGTACAGGTATCCTCTGCCATTTATATACATCTCATAAGTTTTACAACAGTGTGAATGTGAATTAAAGTAAAAATAACTTTTTTATTATAAAGGAAATACATGTTACTGTAGAAATTTGGGGATATGCAGAAAAGTGTAAAGTGTATAAAATAAACTATAATCCCATTGACAGAGCAAAGAAAAAAAATCATTGGTAACATTTTGTTGCAGGTGTTTTGGGGGTATTTTCCCCCCACCAGTCATTACATTAAGATCATTTTTTATGTTACTAGATATTCTAACAAGACTGTGATTCTTGATCGGTTCATATTATTACATCAAACTTACATGCAAGCATTTATTTAACCCTTCTAATATCAGAGATTTAGTGTGCATTTAATTTTTCATATTACATATACCACTACAATGAATCGTAGGTGTGAATCTTTCTGTATGCCTTGTAGTATTTCTGTAGGTTAAATTCCTAGTGATAGTGATGATACAGATAATAGCAAAAGCTAATGTTTATAAATCATTTACTATGTGCTATACAATCTTCCAAGCATGTTACATTTTATTCAGAACATCAAATGCTACTATTATCCCCATATGATGGATGTATAAACTGAGGCACAGAGAAACCGACTTGTACAGTCACCCAACTAGTAAGTGGCAGAGCCATGACTCAGGCCAAACATACTGGGGGCACGGTCTATGTTTATAAACTCTCTGCCAGTGGTTCTCCATGGGTGTTACTCCAACCAGCAGCAGAGACAAATTAGAAGTATCAGAAATGCAAATTTGGGGGACCCACCCAGATCTACAGAATAAAGTACTCTGGGGGGTGGTCCAGCAATCTGTGTTTTAAGAAGCCCTCTGAATGATTCCCGTGCACTTGACAGTTAGAGAACCACTGCTGAGTGAATTGCAGCCTCTCAGTAAAAGTGTATCCCTGAACCAAAGGATGTGGCTGTTTTAAGTCTTTTGATGCTCAATGCCAAACTGCCCCCAAAATAGGCTGCACAAACTCACACTCCCATCAGCCACACAAGAGGGTGCCCATGCTATGTGTATCACTTACTGTAATCTTTGCTGATTCGGTTCGAACTAGTTTACGGGACTCTGTAGTTAGGAGAGTTCAAGAGTGTGTAAATCTGGTGTTTACATTTGAATAGACATAAAATGGCTCTTAGTAGATTGCTTTAATGACCTTACTTTCCAGAGTTTGCTTCAGAGCTGGCATTTGTAGTGCTACATTTAAAATATCTGAGAAATAATTCCAGGGACACATTGGTAAGCATTTAGAGCCAAAAGAGCAAACTTTTTCTAAATTAAAGATAGGTTACTAATACACTTAATGTCAATTAATTGTAGAAAAGTCTAGGAACATTTGTCAAAACACTGAACCAGTTCACCAACCTAATTAACATGCAGTATAGGATGTATAAGGTTTTTTTTTTGTTGGTGGGGCATGATATAGATGAAATTGTAATCACAAAATTACATAAAAACACACACAGAAGCACACCTATCGTAGCCAAAGTTATTTGGGTTTCATCACATTCAAAAAGAAGGGACTATAGGCCTACATGGCATTAAAGATATGACATATGCCAGAAAAATCTACCTACCATGGAAGACTAAACAGATTTTCCCAAATTATGAAATATATTAATAACAAGTCATCTGATAACAAATTTAGGCTGAGTGTAGTGGCTCAAACCTATAATCCCAGTGTTTTGGGAGGCTGAGGAGGGAGGACTGCTTGAGACCAGGAGTTTCAAGACTCACCTGGGCAACATACCGAGATCCGCGCCCTCACTACAAAAAAAATAAGAAAAATTAGCTGGTCATGGTAGTAGTCACCTGTAGTCCCAGCTACTCGGGAGGCTGAGGCAGGGGATCACTTGAGCCCAGGAGTTTGAGGTTGCAGTGAGCTAGGATCCCACACCATAGCCCTCCACCCTGGTAGACAGAGCAAAACTCTGTCTCTAAAAACAAAAAACAAATGATTACAAACTCAAAAACAGAATCAAATAAGAAAGGAAGAAAGGAAATAAGAAAGGCTGGAAGGGAGAAAAAAATACAAGACCAATGCCATCTCCTCTTCAGAAACACTACCAGTTCGTATATAACTGAATTGAGCAAATGTCTTCAAAATTTGACAACTATTTTAAAATTAGGTACTACGGTTTCACTTATTCTAGCTATAAGATGAATAGAGGTCAATTAGCTAAAATCCAATATGAAAGAATGTGAAATATGGACACCACCAACCAAATTACTAGACTTGTCAGCCCACATCTAACCTCTGGAAATTGTACAATCGACTCAGGCAATGGCCTGTGTAAACAGACAGGCCCAGACCTTTTGCTGGAGACCAATAAGCTCAGATGCTAGGGTCTAGCATAAAGAGACCTCCACTTACCATATGCCTCCAGTCCCTCCATGGTACAAACCCAACCTTGCTTATCTTATGTCAAAAACACATCGTTAGGGCATTTAAAAGCTAAGTCACAAGCCAATACCATATTGTTCAGTGTATACCTCCCATCCATTACCTCCTGATGGAAATAAATCAGCAGATGTGCACGTGCTGAGTTACTGTTCCCTAATTTTACCAAGGTCTTCTAAAATCCCACCAACACAGACGCAAATCCTTCTTCTCTGGGCAACTGAAGATTCACTGCCTAAATCACTCATCTATCGATCAGTTGCATGCATCTCTTCTACAGCTTACCTTCAATCTGCTTTAAAATTTTTATTGATATTTAATGGATCTGTTTATATCTTATTGTACTTTGATTAATTCAAAATTATGAATTCTTTGAATGCAGGGAGATATTCAGTGCAGTATTTCTTTATATCTTATAGCCAATCATGGGACAATGAACATAAGATATGTAATGTGTTTATGTTAATTTTCTTTGGTAAGGGTGCCAGGGACAAGGACATCCACTCTCTGAATGACTCACTAAGTGACTCCAACTTCCATGTCCTTAGTAGGCTGGCTGATGATTATTTTGGCTACCAATGATGCCAAAACTTCTAATTTGTAAGATGTTAGTTAAACAATTACCAAGAAACTCTGGAGACACGATGACATCTATAAGTCATTTTACCATTCCACTATAGAAATTGCAGAACCAAAATCTTAAATTATAATATATAGGGCATAAATATATATTTTGGGGGATAGTTTGGAAAAGGCTCCTTCAGTTTTGTCACTCTAAAGTAACAGAAGTTTCCAGAAAGCAAGTCCCGCCACACCTGCCAATCATTAATCCAGGAGTTGACAAACTTTTTCTGGGCCAGATAACAAGTATTTTAGGCTTTGTGGGCCATGCAATCTCTGTTGCAACCACTCACCTCTGCTGTTGCAGCATGAAAACAGCTATAAACCATAGTAAGCAAGTGGGTGTAGCTGTTTTTCAACATAATTTTTATTTACAAAACTAGATGGCAAGCTGGATTTGGCCCAAAGGCCATGGTTTGCTAGTCTGCAGGCTTAAACAATGCCTTATACCTAGAACCTCCCCAATGAAGGTACTGAAGAGAGCTGACACAAGTTTAAAATTATTTCCAGAATGCAGAATAGCTGAGACAAGCTGAAAATTATTTCCAGAATGCAATCTTGACAACTATAATTGGGAATCACTACATTGCAGAATATAATAATCTCAGCAATTATACTGTGAATATCACATACCCAGCTTACGCATGATGTTTTCCCCATCTTAAAAACATATTAATGATACAGGAAGTCTAGGTATAAATATACATGAAATGTACATATAATGCATCACATAAAACTTTGTGTTTATAAGACAAATATAAATCTAATGAGATAATCAGAATATCATAATAAAAATGCACATTGCAAAGGCATTTTCACTTAGTACTTCTGGATGTTGAATTCCCATTGAGTTGAGATGGAAATGAGGGAAGGTAAGCAATATTATCACAGTATTATTTATCATACACATTAGGACCAAAAGTAGTCAGGAAAGAATGAGCATTATGTCATTCTCTCCCAGTCTTTAACCTTGTAGAAGGTTGCTGAGTTTGTAGAGCAGTATCAAGAGTCAATACATGAGGCTATAAAAAGGGAACTACTTCGTACTATGCAGCCTTGGAAAATTAATCACTTAATAATTATAATAATAAAAAGTCACTTTTGCCCTGCTTTAGGATGCTACATCTTATTTTATTAAATTTTTCCAAAAATCTTTCTTCCTTTGGCTCTGAGAGGCACGATTCTGCTGTTGAAAAGCAAAAGACATTTTACGCACAATTTTCCCTCTACTAGAAAGAGGTATATTGTGCCCTTCAGTGAACATAAAATTGATATTATCATCTCTTAGTTTATATCTCACTACTTAACCTTCAGATTAAAAGTTATTGGATTTGAATGACTAAGAAGACATCATGTCACCTTCCCTTCAATGTAGAGAGGCAGAAGTTGGAGACGCGACAAGGTAATGTGATAAAAACAAGAATTTCGGATCAGCTGACGCTTTGCCTCCTTTGGTGGGTGACCGTGATACTGACAACTCACTGTGGTTGTGTGGATGATAAATTGTGTAATAAATGGTCTTCTTTAAGGAGCATTGCTGGAGATGCATCTGTATTAGAAAGTTTATTTTATTTTGGGTACAGTCAAAAAGGAGCAGTCTAACAATAGGGATAAAACAGTTAATCCAAGAGGAACTCAGGGTTAGCAATCTTAAAAAAAACATCCAATAGCCTCGACAGTTGACATCTGCACTGTCAGTTTATGCAGAAGATATTGGAAAATGTCCACTTAGAAGGATTAAAGAGAAGAACAGGGCTCACTTCCAGCCTTCCCTCTCCGTGCAAGGTTCAACTGAAACCCACAAACGAGACTGTGGTCTTTACATGTTAGGCAGTTTAATCTATACCTCCCTAAATGAGTCTTCAATAGCACCAGCTGTTTAATAATTACACATTGTATCTCTCCAACAAAAGAAACACAACATGCACCCCTCTCACCACCTGAAAAACAAATTCATTCTAAGAAGCTTGTGTCAATATGGAACAAAGACTTTATCAAAGATCTAACTTCGAAGTTTTGTTCTCTAGAAGAGATAAGCCCATTCCATGATCAATAGGAACACAAGCAGTTTATCAGCACTTCCCATGTGACTTTTGGAAGACATACTCATTAGTAACTGGCAAAGGCTAACGGGGAAATACCTGATAATTTTAATCCAAATAAACCTGTACAATTGAAACAGTGGGTTTCAGTTATGTGAGAGAGTAGTGTCTTTTTGGCAAAGCCTTTTTAGAAAAGGACTTTTACAAAATAAGCCCATCCTTCGTTACCAGTTATGTCTGTGCTTTCTATATCGTATCAAATAGGCTCTGACTGGCAGGTGAGAAGAGAGCTGAGGTTCTGCCCCGTGCTCTTCTCTTTTTGTTTCATGGACCCACCACTTGGCTGGTCATTCAGACTGGACATCCTAAATCATCATCAGTAACTCCCACTCCTTGATATTTTCACATTTCATAACTCAAAAGGCCCTGCTGGCTTTCCAAGATCCCCTCAACAATCTCCTTTTATCTTTCTCGTCCTATTTCACTCATTCACAGATAGCCTGTCAGAGAACTGCTCTGTCAGGAACTATGCTGTGTGCTGGGGAGGTATCAGGGAATGAGAAAGGCGACTGCTGCCCTGGTGGAACTGCAGGTTGACTAAGGGGACTCAAATATAGGAGGAGAAGTTCAGAGAACCAGGTGGGTCAACATGGTGTTGTCAATGAAAAGGCCAGGATTAGTGGCCCATTACTAAATGTTGGACCAACTGCAATAGGATTGTCATGGCCACTAATCTCCCAGGGACTTCTTTCCTTCCAAGCGAGACTAGGTCCAACCTTCTCGTTTACTTTCTGTACACCTCCTCCGGTATGGCCTTTCTTCTCTGCTTAGAAGCCTCCAGTGGCTTAGAAATCCAAGCCTCCCATGAGCTGAACCCAACTGGCCTTCTCACTGCCACCATATTTAGTCTTCAGACTCCAGCCAAGCAAACTCAGTTATTCTCCCATGCCTTGCACATCAGATGACCCCCACATTTTCTTCCACATAGGCGTGCTCAATAAATATTACTTAAATGAAAGAATATGTAAACAAGTGAAGAAATGAATTTTAGGAAATCCAAAGCTAAGAAGCAAAGTTCATATTTGTTTTCCAGTGGAGCACATTTTGTTTTGTTTTGTTTTTTTGCTCCAAGCCCACTTGGAGCAAAGCTGAGACAAAGTCAGCATGGGAAACTCTCTACACGACATTCACTTGTGAGAAAGGGAAAAAAAATTGTGGTTGTATTTCTATGAACCGAATCAAACACAGTATTTAGCAAAGGGTCTCTGGAATGTTACAAGTAACACTTCATAATTACAATAGATCTGAGTTCAAAGACAAAGTGATGAAAAGAAACTTTCTAACATGGAGTTCAATTCCCTACATAAACTTCCTTCTTGTGGTTCTATGTACCACCTGCATTTATATTGCTATTCTTCTTTGTCATAAAAGCAGTCACCTTGTAACCCTTTTTATCAAGTAATCTATGCACTACCTAAAAGTACACTAGACTCCATCAGGCGAGCTATAGGTTTACATTATACAAACATTCCAATTCTGCCTGCTCAGCGCTAGTTTGTCACTAAACGCGAGCGGTTACAAAACAGCAAAGTAGGTTCCTCGCCTTCAAAGAACAGATAGGACCTGCCAGTTTTGCAAAACAAACTCTTCCCAAGCACTGAAGCTAATCTGTCAACAAATTACCATTAAAGTCACATCTCCTGAAAGTTCAAAAAGAGATTTTTGATTAGACAAGAGATAGGGAAGGGGTTTTTATTATTATTTTTTTTTTATTAGCTCACAGGTCAGGGGCTTAAAATTACCTTCTCAAAGTAGCAAAGCTTGCTCTTGAAGTCAAGAGGGTACACTTCACTCATAATGAAATGTGGCATGTGGGTTTCTATTACGGGGCTTTTTTCTTTTCTGTTTCCCGTGCCATTTTAATTTTCAATGGAGAGATTAATGACATACAACTGTTTAGTAATCAAAACTTGAAAGAATTTCATACAAGGCTCACATCACAAGTTACATAAATCTTTGACAACAATATTTTGATGGAAGGCAGGTCTAAACTAACAAAGTAGAGAACTAAATTTAGCATTCAGGGTGAAATATGCCTTTTCCAGAAATAGCCTCAAAAGGAATTAGAGAAAAAGTCGGGGGTTATTGTTGTGGCTGCTTTTTCTTTATTTGTCAGAATTATCTGAATGCCTGTCTCGGTTTTGTTTCAGTTTGTTTGTAGAGTTATCACTAACATTTCGGTGGCATTGATTCCTACCAAATATTTTTGACCATCAATATTTTCCATATTGTTTGAACTTTATGATATCTTCAATAAATGTGTATCTTGGTAGAATAATTCCTTGCAACTATAGTTGGGTTTTTACCTACCAGCAAAGGAAGGTGCTAGCCCCTACCATAATACCTGGCTCCATGAAGGCACTCAATAAATATTAATAATACCTTCTACATCCTCTTCCTGCAAGCTTCTCTTCTAAGACACAGAGGTGCTGACCGGCTTGTCTCTGCCGTTGGCATCAAAAGAGACCCTCCTTTTAGACACAGTTAGTCCCTGGCAGCTACAATGGGAAAGGCCACTTGAGGGCATTCCTAACAAAGTTCACAAGCAACGTTTTTCAAAGAAAAAAGTGGTACAGCTAACCTGGCTATTGCTACCCAGCCTCTGCACCTGTAGATCCATACCATGTTAAGCTGGGCCACTCACGGTAAGGAGGAAAACGAGGCCAAGAATGGCCACTGGAATTGTAATGTGTGCCCCAAAGGAATATGGATCAAGCCGAGATGCAAAGGGATGGCTCCTTCCAGACAAACGAGCTTACTGCCAGTCCAAACACGGACAGCTATTTCTTGCAGACACTTTCTCACAGAGACAGTTAAAAAGCTGGAAACGTTTGCAGGACGGCCTGCCTCTTCTACTCAATACCCACCAGGAATGTCACTAACGAAAACTGATGAAGGGATACATTCTGCCATTTTGAATGTGAAAAGAATGTGTGCATTTATGTTGAAACAAAAACGAACCCTCCACCTTCCCCTGGAAACATTGACACTTCGGTCCTAATAACTCCATTTCCCATGTTCAGAGGACCCATGGATATCTATTCATGACTGACTCTCCCAGGTTTCTCTGAGACTGTATTTTCTACATGCCCTTTGAATGTACATAACTAGTTTCTTTTTCCGACTCTCACCATGCACAGCCCATTTCTCTGAGCTTCTCCAGTTCTGTGGAATGACTGGTTTTTGACCTCCTTCAATGGCTCATTGGAAAAATTCAACCCAATGGCTCCTCTTTCTCCCCTTTGACAATTTTTCAAGAGAAGTTCCCTATCCTTTCTACCTCTCTCACCTCCTCACTAGTCATTTCGCTTTCTATCTTTCACATTGTTAACTTGAAACATATACACTGCTTTTTGGATCAGAGGCTCCGACACCTTAAGAAGAATGTCAAAGAAGCTATGTGAAATAAACACTTAACCATACTCTCTAAAAAAAAATACATGTTCAAATTCCAAATATAGCTTATCTTTTTTTTTTTAATGTCTTTCTTACAGACTTCCTCTACACTGCCCTCCTCATATAAAACGATAGCCACACCTCAAAACCACAGCAACCAAAGCTCTCCCTAGACTGACTTGCAGACAATAAAACTGCCAGGTGGTACCAAAAAAAAAGAAAAAAAACCCATCATTAAATGCAATGTTGTTAAGAAATAGCTGTTTTATTTAACAGCTATTCATTTTTATTGAATAAACATTTTCTAGTATGCATTCTGTTAATTGACCTGACAGCATATGCTGTATATGGAGAAACTTCTAAACATTATGCTCTATGTAATATGCTTATCTGAAAAAGCTCTCATTTGCAGCAATATGGAAATAAAATTCTGCTTTCTAAAATTCAAGACTTTTAAAATGCATTAATCCACACAGTTTATGAAATTGCTCTGGACATTTTAAAATCCTTCCTTTAAGAAAAAAAAATAACTTTAGTAATTGGTAATAGTATTTGTTGCTCAGTTTCATAATGGAATAGTGCATATCCAATACAGAACTTTCACAGACATAGAAATGGGGCAGGCATAATAGGAAATAAAAAGCAGTTATGGTATCGGGTAAAGAATTGCTTGATGGATAAAAGAAAATGTTCAGAAACTCTAGCAAATTACATTATTAAAAAACTATTGTTATAATAGTTCCCTGGCCCAGATATAAATAGAGTTGAAACATTATGGAGATAATAGATTTAGTTTTGAGGAAGGAAGACAGTTTGTGAGCGTGTTGGTGGGCTCCACCAGCTAATGGCAGCACCTCTCTTTGGCTGATGGATTCTGAGTGATGATTCCTCTTCCAGACCAGAATCACCAACCCCACTACCTAGCAGGCAGAAATGAACAGCACTGCTGAGTGGGAACTAGAGTGAACTAGAGGGCTGCTGGCGCCGTCTTAAGCAGCAATTCATCTCCCAACAATTGTTGCCCTTGCCGGGCTATCAACTTAAGGTTACTAGATAGTCTTATTTTTTAAAGAGAAGATGGAAAAGCCAGATTTCCCCTGTTTCTCTAGTTTGTCAACTAGTTTTTTCTTAACAATTCTGTTTAGATCCAATTCAGCCAACCTATTAAAACTAAATCCAGTATGGAACTCGCACACTGCACAGTAAATCTTTGTCAGGGCTCTCCATTCTGAAAAGTACATTTGCTATAATTTGTAATTATCTTTGGTAAGATGGAGCAAACATGGAAAGGTTTGCATTTATTCATTTTAAATCTTGGCACTAGGTACAAACTCTCCCTTTATCAATGATGGTATTGGAGCAACTGGAAAATCCTACAACATTCAGTTTAACACACAGCATAATTAACCCATTTTTATACCAACCCCTTTTAAGCCAGATCTTTGTGTTCCATGGACTTCTAACATATTTTACAGTTCTAATTCTCTTCCACTGTCCTACATTAATCAAAGCTGTAACCCCTGTTGTCTTTGTACTATGGAATCAGAATGTGCCCCTGGCGAGGAATGGGGGAAAAGTCAACAGGAATTAAATTTCAGTGCAACTGTTTACTCAACTGTGGCCTGCAGTTATTGAAATTTTATCCGTGGTTTTGTGTGACTACCGCAGTAATGAATTCAGCATGGCTGTGATTTTCTCACTGCTGGTATTCTCACTTCAAGTATAAACCTGTAGAATAAAAATGACGAAAACAACCAAAGTCCATCACGGAACACTCACATTTTCTCCAAACTGTTTAATTGTTGTAGTTTTAAATTTGGAAGAAAACTCTGATAACTATAGTCCTGTGAAACGTTTTCAATCCTGTAGTTTTTCTTACTTCATCTACAGATTTCCCTTTATCCCAACAACCTGTTAAAGGCCTTATCATATACTTAGGCAAGTCAAACAGCTGTCAATATTTTATTTTAAAAGGCCTCAAAAGGCTTGCCAACCACAATAAGTGGGGTGTTAGCCTGAATGATAGACCCGACTGCTTTCTTTATTCCCAAAACATATCAACAGCAAATAGAAATAAAATTGTCATGAAATATTTTAAAAATCACAGTCAGTTTCTTGACCTTTATGTCAAAAACGCATAACAACAATTTTCCAAAGTGGTCACAGCCAAGGTAAAGAGGGAGGGCACAGATAACTAATTTTGCTACTGATACTTTTTAAGGAAGATGATGCTGAAATGCACTTTTATAACTTTCCTCTATACAGCCAATTTGTTATTGCTGTTATCATGTGTGTGTGTTTTACTTTTTGGCTGGCTTACTGCTTTGAGATCCTGCATAATTTTCAGTTCCTCAAATAAAATTCAGAATGAGTTAATTTCCCATTTATTTAAAATTAATGTACTCTAAATACTAATCATTTCAGATTCACAACACATCAGTCAATAGCCCCATCTCAACTGTTCCCTAGAGAAATACTCAATTTTGACCTCTCATAAGGCCCAGAAGATGGCACTCAAAAATATTAACTGTTTATTCTCAATATAATCATAAATAGCTGAGAACATCACATGAACATATGCTAGCACAAATACATGGATACCCTTTATTGCGGGGTTTTGCTAACAACCTCATCAGTTAGAATGTGGCCATCTGCATTAACTTAAATGCACAAAGTTTATACACAACAAACAGCACATTCCAGCTAAAAGGGAGCCCAAGCTTCAGGCACAAATGGGTTTGGGCTGCCAGTGAAAGAAAGATCAAATCACTCACAGGAAGTCCTCTGGATTAAGACTTTGTCTTGTCTGTTAGTTTCCCTTTCTTTCTCTCTGTTGTATCTTACCCCAAACAGGTTCCATGGTATCATATTGGTTCCACCAACTTGTAATGGGCTAACAATCTAATGGTTCCTTATATTTTTATTCTTAGCAAGGAAAAAATAAAACATGCTTCAGAGCCTGTCTAAAAGCTGTATCCCTAATATAAGAAGATATTTCCTTAGCTTCTCTGATACCGATTCCAAGAAAATGGCCTGAGACAAGGTTTGCCCTTCTCTTCCCCAATCCCACCAGCAGATCCTGTGTCTTTCAGAAAGTTCCAAAGATACACCATTCTTTTTTTCCCCACCTGTTTCCAAATGGCACTATAACTACATATGGAATAAATAAATCAAGAACAAAAATGGAACACAAACCATCCATTATCATTAACAAAAACTAGTATTATTCCTGATTCCAAGAGAGGCTGGGAACCCAAAGCCAGTCTTCAAGCAAATGCTATTTACTTATTTGAATTTTGTCAATATTTTGCAAACAAAACACCATTTCTTGGCTCACTTGCGCCATTTGGAGATATTTTACCAGTCACTTGTAGATAACTCACTTCCATAACTATAAGGAGTAAAACACAATTGAGTATGTCTGCACTTATATGCATTTTGTGGAGGCACCCATAAGAGATAATTTAAAACATTAGTGAGATTTAGCCACATACCAACTGCCATATAAATACAAAATCCCTACATAAATACCCCATATCCCTAAATTCCTACAGGTAGTGGGAAGCAATTTCCCACACCGATGCCTGTGTTATGGATGTTTCCTGCCATCTTTGTTTCTACACTCCATATTCACCTAACCTTTCCCCCTTATATCTCTCATTTCTCTCTTTTATCCCTTATCTCTTATTTTGTTTCCTTCTTCATAAGGCTTAAGCCCATCCATTTTTATTTTGTTTTGTTTTTTAACAAAAGCACTGGGAATCATTTACTCCAAAGAGTAATTTTATTCAAAACAGTTAAAGGTTAGGCAGACACACTGGGGGCTGGGAGGGAGTAGCCAGAGGCCCCCAATCTGAGTCTCAGCAAATGCTCCCCACAAGGGGACTCCCAAGGCTTCTAACGCCCGAGGACTCAAAAATTAGTCTCTTAAGCCAACTGGTAGGAACCCTAGAGGTCTGGTGGCCTATTAGACGCTGCTGACAATCAGGCAGACAGGTGAGCACAAAGCATTGGTAGTGACCGAGTGTGAAACTAAGCGGTAGAATCTGCACCGCCGCCTTCCACCTCCCTCGACGCCGAAGCCCAGTACCTGTTGCTGCTGCTGCTGCTGGACGTGGGCGAGGTCGGCCGCCCCGATGTCCACGGCCGGCGTCTCTCCGTTGGACCGCCCCTCCCGAAGACTGCCACACTCTAGCAAGTGGTTGCTGCCGCTCGACCCATTCTGGATGGTTGAACCGTTACTTTTTGTCTCAGTCCCAGATTCTTGCATCATGACTCAAAAACCTGATAGAAGGATTTCCAGGAGTGGGGGGAGAAGAAGAAGAAGAAGAAGAAAAAAATGCAGCTGTTAAAACAGTTGTTGTGCATAAGGAGAAGGGGCCCACACTTTAAATGTTGCCAAAATCTGTAAACAGTTGTCATTTTCTTTCACTCCATTTATCCCTCATTAGTGGGCCACTCCCCTAGTTTGTGAGTATGAAGCTGTTGTTCTCAATTCAAGTTTTAGCAGTATTGCTTTAAATATACTTTTTCCCCTTAAAAAAAAATAAACATTTTCAGATGAACCTAGAATTCAGGATTAAATTTCTCTCATTATATCTGGATGTTTTGCTTGAAAACCAGTAAGTTATCCTTTGGAGCATATTAGGTATATCATTAGACTTTAATATGTGCAGGCGCGCTGTGTGGTGATGCTACACTCTCAGAGAGACAGTCTCCAACTTCGTGTCTACCAAGAGAAGACAGGCATCACCGGGAGGCCCCCTGAGGTAATTCGTGCTGGAAAAACCTAACAGTCAAACACCAAAAAGCATTTTAAAGATTTGTTCTTCTTGGGATCATTCAGGCATCGAAACACTTCAAAATTGGCCATTGCAGTAAGATAGGCCACTTTCAGAGAGAGAGAGAGAGGGACAGGGAAAATAGAAGTTTCCACTTTTCAAAAGCTAAATAAATTTAAGCTCTGATCTTTGTTTATGGTTAAAACTGACCTGGGAAATCTCATTCAAATTTAGATGTTTCTCTTGCTGGATTACTGATATCTAGTTTGGTTTAAGGCTTGAAAGGTCTGGGCCTTATATTTAATTTTGGAGAAAAATCTTGCCCAGGTAGACCTAAGAAAAGCTCTAAATTTGAACGTACTAAATGTCTAACAGAAAAAATATATGTAGTACAGAATGAGTAGCTGGAACGTATCTTCTAGGTGTAAATACATTTCACATTCATCCTTGTTACTCTCTGGGCACAAAACCATTATCCCAGAGAGCCAGTTCAGCTCTAGACTTGGTAAAGGTGTCCAAAGTTGACAAAAGACATGTATCAATAATATTTGCTATCAACTGTTTTCATCTATTGATCACCAGTGCTGTGCGGGGTAGGCCCTATTGCAGATGGTTTACATATGTTCTCCAGGTTAGTGGATGCAAACTGCTATCCCCAGTTTGAAGATGAGAAAACTAAGGCTCCATGAGAGTTATTCTGATTTGTCCACTATATATCAGAGCTAGTCATGGTGGAATCAGGATTTGAACCAGTTGTTAAATCAAAGCTGTTAACCACAATGTGCTTTTTTAAAGTTGAGGGGAAAACAACAGTTATTAAAGGAAGTTGACAGTTCAAACATCAAAGCTGAGAAATGCTTGAATAATTAAGACTTTAATGTGAAATACCAATCCCAGATTAAAGGGCAGAAAACTTTTACACAAATTTGTTCCAATCATGGAACGACTTATGTACAACCAGCACTACAGATTTCTTCCCCATACATGAAATATGTGACGACAGGGAAGCTTAAGCACTTTGGACATCTTTAGAGGACACTGTTCTCTTTGCTAGAAATTGATTGAAGTCTGTTTTCTGCAGACTTGCAAAAAACCAAATGGAAGAATTAAAAGCAGAAAAATTCACATGTTTCTCCATTCCCTTTCAGTGCACAGTATGGTTCAACTTGACTACAGATTTCATAAACCCAGAAGATATATATATTTTTCTAAGTTAATCCAATTCTGAGGTGGATTAAGAATGGCATTTTTTGTTAACAGGTGGGAAACAAACTCAGAAGCAACAGCTGATTCACTCCGTTTCTTTATTTTTTTATTCTTTTTTTCATGCTCGTCCCTTCAGATCAGACTTTCCAGTAATTACGGTCCTTTAAAAACTGCGTTCATATCCTCCCTGTCCACAGAGAAAAGGAGCTATCAAAAAGCAACTAAAACCTTCCCTAAGATATAAGAATCAGGCAATAAGATACTTCGTGGCAACACGTGCCTTTGGTCATTACCAAAAAAGAAAACAGTTTGTGAAACTAGGTATTTTTTACCCCAGTGTTTCAGTGTCTCTTCCACAATCTTGCCCATTTGTACCGAGGTAAGGAAAAGGCACAGTGTTCCAGAATTTAAGGGATAGGACGGTGTGTTAAGAGTAGGTGGCAAGGAAGCCCATTTAATTATTAGGATATATCACAAGTATACCTAAAGAAAAAAAAATGATTTTTTTTAACCTTCTGAGAATGCCTACCCATATTGGGGACAGGACCCCCCCAAAGACAAAAGCATTGCATGTACATAAACTCTAAGCCTGCCCTCAGAATGGGGCATATTTAGCCAAATATCCCGTCCTGATAGAATGCTGCTTTCAGCCTATGGGACCACTGAGACCCCAGACTTGAGAACAGGTGTCTAAGAGACCGGTCCTACTTTTGTTTCCTTGGTTTGACACCATCCTGGTGGGTGGAGTAAGAACAATCTCCAACACACAATTTGACGAGAAGGCCCTGTTTTTGCTCCATGCCGTTCCAAAGAAGACTGCCAAGTCCTCCAGTACAAGTTTTGCAGGCATCAGGCCAAGCAGCTTGGCTTGTGAATCAGGTTTGTGAGAGTGCAGGCTTTGGGACCAAAATTGCATAAAGGATTATTTTGGTCTGAGGATGTCCTTAATTAGTCAAGTGCTAACAGTAGTATGTAGGTTGGAAGATTTAAAATTTCCCATAATCTCCCACACCAATCAGGAGAAAACAGCTTTTTGAAAAGCACATGTGAAAAAATAGGAGTGTCAATGTCTAAGAACATTTCTAACAGTGTCTGGGCCAGCAATATTTTCTATCGAATGTTCCAAGCCATTTAATAAGCCTTTATATCTGTCCCACGCTCCATAAACTGCAAAGCCCTTTGATGTACTTTTCAAACTCATAACATGAGGGAAATAAGGCAGGTAAATGTTATCCCCATTTTACAGATAAGAAAACTGAAGCTCAATCGATTAAAGCAGTGGTCCCCAATCTGGCACCAGGGACCAGTTTCATGGAAGATAATTTTTTCACGCACTGGAGGTAGGGGGGATGGTTTCGGGATGATTCAAGCACATTACATTATTGTGCAGTCAAACCTCTCTGCTAATGATAATCTGTTTTTGCAGCTGTTCTCCAGCACTAGCATCACAGCCTCAGCTCCACCTTGGATCATCGGGCATTAGATTCTCACAAGGAACACACAACCTAGATCTCTCGCATGTGCAGTTTACAGTACGGTTCTCGCTCCTATGTGAATTTAATGGCGCCACTGATCTGACAGGAGGTGGGGCTTACACAGTGATGTGAGAGATGGGGAGTGGCTATAAATACAGATGAAGCTTTGCTCCCTCACCCTCTGCTCAGCTCCTGCTGTGTGGCCTGGTTCCTAACAGGCCATGGACCGGTTTGGGTCCTTGGCCCAGGGGTTGGGGACTGCAGAATTAAGGGATAGATGTAGCCATAACTGTTCCCCACTTTGGACATGAACTTGTCCTTTCAATAAATGATAGAGAATTTCCCACTTGCAAACTCCTGTGCTAGGTGGTGAACGAATAAATCAGTGAAAAGAAAACTAAGTTCCAGAAAAGACAACAATGAGGGAGGCAGGTGGACAAAGAAAGGCATTAAAATACAACAATGAAGTGTCAGCACTCTTTAGCAAACAACTCTTATTCTGTTGAGTTTTACACTATTAGAGTGGTCTAAGAGCAAAGCAATGTATAGGAGAGGCATCCATCTTCTCTATCACGAAACACTGTTCCCTATTTTCTTAGAGGAAGCCTGTCCCGGTTTGCATAACCTTCACTTCCCTCTGGGACTCCCTATAACCAATGAATTGCTCGCTCCATGACAAACGGACAAGAAACACTGTATGATTATCCAGAGTGCCTGAGTATGAAAGTATGGCACTTGCAGGGCACAGCCACACCATACCCACTAGCAAGTCCTTTCTCCAGAAACAAGCCAAACCTGTCTCTGCCTTCCTATATGGCCTCTCCAAACGAGCTTGGCCCGGTTAAATCACATGATCCATTCAAACACAACCCTACAAAGGCAGAGGCCACAACTGCATACATGTTGAAAAGCTTACGGAAGCCAAAGTGACCCATTTCTCATCTTGCTTGGAAACATTACAGCACTGCTGATTTCAAAAGATCGATTTTTGTGCTGGAGGGACTTGCAGAAAAGGGTAAGAACTGAAGTTTCAGCATGCTTACATACTGTCGTTGCCAACGGGGCTGCTCTCTGGAAGTATTCTGGAAAATTCATAATGTCCAGGCCAATGTATTTATAGCAAATTAAAGCAGTGCTTTATTATTATGATTATTTCCTTGGTTACAGTGTTGATGCTGAAAATTTAGGGAAAATAAAGCCCTTGTTATCATGCTTGTGAAAGATTTTAAGCTAACAAAAAGTTCAGTCTTGATTCCAGGGCAGTTAATTAAGGTTGACCAAGTCAGGCAGAAGTAAATTAACTTGGCTGATCAATTATTTATATGAAGCAGAATAAATGCCCTTAAAGAACTTGGTCTGTTCATGAAAGGATGTGTAAATTAAACTAAACATAGTTTTGTAAAATATGTTTCTACTTCTACAGGGAGAAGAGAAGAAAAGTTAATGGTGAACCCACTTTTAGGAAGATGATTACAGTGATTGCATAGTCCTCCCTTCATCCAAAAAGAAAAATTCTCCTTTTCATTGTTTATCCATCCACAAGGGAAGAAGGAAAATAGCATGCAATTTTGAAGGGATAACAGAAGCTCATGAAAAAGGAAGGAAAGCAAGAAGGAAAGAAGGCAGGCAGGCAAAGAATGTGAATTTGACTACATGGATTTCATCATTTTAGAAATATTGAACACGCGGCTGTTACTTTCTCATCAGTTAACTCCATGCAGTTTGTAGACCGAGAAAGAATAAGGGTGGGAGTCGGGTACCTTTTTTTCTAAGAGATGTATTTTTTAAATTTCTCCATGTTGCATCATTAAGATTCAAAACCCTCAATAATTATATTCATGCCATCGAGGAGAAAGGAAGACAAATCTGTCTGTATTAAGACATAAAGCATACATTTATTCCTGGGTCTCATCAAGCCAATGAACTGCTTCCCTGTAAATGTGCAAAGGGTTTATGTGGCAACACAAGGCAAACAAAGGAGTTGTAAGGAGCGAGGTGCGGCTACATGGATTCTTCTCCCCTAGTAGGCAAACAGTGGGCTGGCCCGGGATATTAAGCCAGCTCCTTACTCTTGCTGCATTCAAAACAGAGAGGGAATGAAGCAACAGAAAACATCCCAGGTGAAAGTGAGACTCTCAGCATAGGACCTCCACATGGAGACACCACCTTTCCGAGCAAGAGGCACATGCTTTTAAACTCTTCACCCATCACCTGGCAAATGCTACTGAAGCAGGTAGCAGTGAGGAGGGGACGGAGGACTGGTGGAGGGTAAACCTTGGGGTTAAGAAAGTAGGACAGGGGAGAGTATGGTGGAGGTGCCCTACAGAGTCACTGTCCACAAGCGGGGCTGCCTAGCATACTCCTGAAGGAAAAAAGGGGGAAGGCAGAAGAACAAAACAAGAGAAAGAGTTACAGCAGCCGATGATGTCCTCACCTGACATGACTCCTACACATTGTGAATGAACCCTTCAGCCACTGTCGTTTGTCTGCCCACTGCCGCCATTGGAAGGGGACCCATTTCACGGAAGGGCTACCCGAGAGGCAAGTTTAGGAAGCGAAGTCAGTGTGCTGACTGCTATGAAGGCACCGTCTTCCAATACCAAATTTTCATAATTATAACAGAAAGGCGTAAATTTTCTAATGCATGGCAGTTCAAAAAGTAATCAAGGGAATGAGCCGGAGGGCTATTTTAATGTATGCAAAGCTAGTGACCCACAGTAAATGGGAGGTAAGCTACAATGAATGCAAAGTAATGCACACATACTAAAGTCCTGGTCTGATGAGGGACGGCTAAAATTAACACCCAATTAATTTCCGAATTGACAAACAAATGAAACCCATAAATCTACTTTCTCATTAATTTTCTTGTGGTATAATTTAAAGCAGTAATATGAGGGCAAAAACTGAACATTATCCATCATAAATATCAAAAAGATAGCACTGTAACATCATAAATTATGCATATTACCTGTTGTTAAAAATGATTTATGTATTATCAACTTTATCGTGCACTATAGATGTCTACGTCTATCTTTAAAAATCTGGAATTTCATTTAACACTTAGGAAGAAAAAGTTCAGGAGCAATGAAATTGTCAAAAGCATTTGTTTTAAACAAAATAAAACAAAAACAAAAAAACATGCTCATTTATTTCGCCATATGGGAGACCAGGGCAGAACTGGAATCATTCCAGGTCTCAGGTGAGTAGAGTTTTAGAATAGCATGGAGGTGATGGTCCAGGCTTCCCAGGGGAGAGAAAACAAATCAGCTGTAGGACTATCCCTCCTAGAAAGTACAGCCTCTGTGTCCTAAGGGGGCCACTCAACTGCCCTCTAGAATGCAGGAGATGCAGGGCTTGGAGCAACAAAGGAAGGGCACAGGCAAGACACATCTCAGATGGCCAGTGGGAAGCTTCTACATCTATGGGGCCCAAGGGAAGAAATAAACCTGAGTTGTTGAGAACTCAGAAAAATAACACTTATTTTCAATAACGTAATGGGGTAGCTCTCTTGCCTTCAAAAGAGGAAAAAAGAAATAGGAATTAATTTGTATTTCTCAATTAAACCAGAAATAGTTTATATTTATCAATTAAATTAAAAAAGAGGCATTCAAATTAAAATAGCCTCCTTCCTCACCTTTCCATCTCCATTTGTTCAATAAAACTAATATGTTGTAATTTTTTTAAAAATCCTTTAAACTTAACTTTCAGGTACACCTTGTACTTAATAGGAATTTAATAAATAACCGCCCCGAACCTTTGCCTAAATGATTAAGTGACAGAAAAATCCAAGTCCAACCTCTTGAGCAAATGAGATCGAGGCCTTGGGTTAGCTAGCAATTTCTATATTCCTACTTTTAAAATACTCTACCCTCCTCTACTTCTTTGCAAGGACCAAGTGTTTTGGTGTTCTGAAACTCGGAAAGTAACTTAAGCCACTGAATCATGGTAGGTCTCAAGGGAAGAAGGATTGTCCCAGTCATTGAAAATTTAAAGATAATCAACCACTGAAAAATCCCACCATACATGAGGACAATTCAGATAGACTGGAAATGGCGGAGAAAAGGATGTTTAATTCTCCTGTGATTCATGACTCAGAACAGAGTTGGTGGAATAGTGTGGCAATAAAATAATGTTCCTACCCAAAGCAAAGGTTTCCCTTCTCCACCAGGCTTTCAAATGATAAGACAGGAGACTTCATATTTCCAAGGAAAAAGGATTTCTGAATTCCAACAGCAAGGCAGCAATGTTGTTCAGAGAAACTGTCAATGTCTCACTTTTAAGAACTCTCTTAAACTTTCCGGGACACTGTAATCTTTACAGGACACAAATGAATGCAGAAAACAAGCCACTCCCTCTAAAAATTACAGATGTCTAAATTTGTATTTCTTAGCTTTTCAGCTACAGTGGGTCCTATTTCCCTTCTCTCCCCACAGACACGACTCCAAGGGCTGTAATCATAGCAACTGTGGGCAAACTATGGAAGTTAGAAAGGAGCCGCTCTAGGAAACAGAAGCACAAAGGAGAATGCATACCCCACTCCCTCGCATATTAATCCAGACGAGCTCAAATAATTAAATAGAGACCGAAAAGGAGCCTTGCCAATGCAGTGCTAGGCTGTTTGCTTTGCCACAAGGAAGCCTCTGAAGGTCAGGCATGACGGGGCCAGGTGTTCTGGGGAGCTTAATTAAAATGCATCTTTACAGAGCAAAATAGATTTTAAGTTTGAGAACTAACAAAGCCTGCGGAACTTTCATCACTGGAACATTCAAACAGCTGAACTCTCACGAATGGCCTGGTGGAATAAAGTGACCAACAACCAGTTCAGAATCTGCTTTTTTTTTCATTTCCATATTTTTATATCATTTATTGTACAGGGGGCCAGGTTCAGCACATCAATTAATGACTGGCATGTTCGATGACACACTTCACGTCTCCCCTGCTTCGCCTCCAATCCTGAACCGCTCTAGTGGCCAAAGCGAACAATATGTTCACAGCATCATGGCCACTCGGTGAACGCAGGCCTGCAGAATCCTGTTGTTCGCATTTCTCCGTTGTGTGAAAGGGACAATTACTTAATTTTATTCTGTAAAAACTCCTATATACATATATGTATTTTCCCCCTGAAAGTTGCTCTCATAGACAGATTAGCAGGCCTTCTCTAATAAAAAACACCACTGTTTTTGCCTATGAAGGTCATGACTCCCCCAACCCCCACCCAGTCCGTGTTATATCTTTATAATTTATAGCAAATGCTAGGAGGCCATGCCTAGTATTGAAACACAACGCAAATTCAGAAGCAGCAACAAACAATAACTTGGAAAAAAAAACAAAACAAAGATGATGTGAACCGAGTTTTCTCTGTTGTTTGCAAAACATGACAAAGGACAGGCTAATGTTCAGCTCTTATCTAATGTGGCTCCCAGTGTCCAAGGGACAAGAGTCACACATACATACCGGGCTGAATAAAGAGACACGCGCTTGCTTTACTTAACTAGAAATGGTACAAAGCATAAACTCATTTTAAAATGACACAGGTAAGAGTCACAGGTAAGAGTAAAAACACTAGCTTTTAAAAACATGTAATGCATATTAAAACTGTACAGTTTCTTCCCAGTTAAAATGTCTCCATTTGTATCAGAAAGGATTTATTCAGAGAACATCAAACTAAAAGTTAATCTTACCTTCTACAAACTTGACAGAGAGTACATGCATCAAACAGGATCATATCAAGCCCATATGACAACACACAAGACGTACACAGTAATACAAAATCCAAGGATTGTACCTTTCGATGGTGATTGCCTTGTTCATAGTACTAGACTTTTTCTCCTACACCTTCTAAGTCCTTGTTTGTTCCACAAAGAATTTTCTAGCCATCTGATGCTCTATTGCTGAGCTAGTGGCCTTTCAGGAGAGCTCTCTCCCTTCTGAAAAAAGCAAACAACTGCATAGATATCATTACACTAAGGAAATCTCTTAGAAAAACCAAACAACTTGCTAATCTCGCCAGCCCCTTCATCCAAGCAAAAGATAAGAAAAGCAAACCTAAGTCTGTTTCAACCACATTCCAGGGACAAGTTCCCCTTTTTCTTTCTTTATCAAAATTCTAGCATTTAAGTTTGTGTGTGTGTGTGTTTTAAACAGACCTTGCAGGATAAACTGCTGCTCACACCCGCAAACAAAGCAATATTTGTTTAATAACGATTGCTGCCATGGGTACAGTAAACAAGGGGCCCAGCATTTGTGTTTATGAACAAACACATCATCTTACAAGAGCAATTTAACATTAACCAGGTGGAATAATCAACAGATTTCATAGGTGACACCAGGGGCAGGGCTAACGTAAACAGAACTGGGGAGGAGAAAGGGGCCACTCTTCAGGAATCAAGGTCGAGGTAAATGCATTACAGAGTAAACAGCTGGGGAGAAGGCAAGATAAACAAATAGTCATTCTTCTGACATTTAGAGAGGCAGAAAGGTTGTATGTTACATAGATCAGCTGCTGACCACCATGAAATCAAACCAGTTGGAGCCCAAGCCTGCTTGTTTGCACAATGCCATGTTTGCTTATAAACAACAATTTGCTGTTACCAACATCGCATTACTCATCATCATATAAGCCAGGGTGAATCAAGTCAGATCCGGTTAACTCTTTACTGGTGACACCACTTAGAAATAAAAAATAAAAAACAAAACAATCCCACAGCCCCCTATAAGAAAAAGAGGTCAACCCCACGAGGCAAAGAGAGCTCAGTCGACACACTTTTATAATATTTCCTGGCTTGCAGATAAAAATAAAGCATCCACATTGTTTAAACTATTAAAGGTTGGATTTGAAAACAGCTTTAAAAGACCATGATGTTTTCATGCTTGAGTAAATCTGCATTCATTTCTTTTATCAATGAAATACGTGGGTCAAACACAGATTCTGATCTTGAATGTTTCATCTTAGAAGGAAAACCCTTTCTCCCCATACGAAGCTTCTGTTCCAAGGTATCTTTAAGTTCAATGGGCCCACAAACAGATTTGTAGCATTCTCAAGCACTCTGCAAAAATCAAACTATAGCAGGTTATCATTTTGTCCTTAAAGAAGATTATATAAATCAATCAATCAGTTGATGTTCCATATAACCACTCAGGAGTTCATTTTGTCAGCTTATCAAAGAAATCTCAGGTCTTCAAAGCTCAGAGTGGATAGTTTTAAGTTCAATTTGTCCACTAACAAAAGTGTTAAGAAGAAATGTTTAATCTTTAAAAATTCACCTCATGTGTACTACTACAATGTAAGGCAGATTCTTGTGTATTTTAAGTAAATTATCATGGCTTATCAGAGATACTATATTTAGGGATACAATTTGCAATTAAAACATTAGTTTCAATCTATTTTACAGATATTTTAATATTAAACTACTTAATTGTGGATACGTGTGAATAACATTCCTCCATTACTTAAAATTTAATAAGGAAAACATACTTAAAGTTTGGTTATCTGTATCTTACAGTTATAATCAGTTAATTAATTTTTTAAAATTCTGCATTATTTCAGTGCAAACTACAGCAAAACACTATCTGCTGGATACCCAAAGCAAAATTTGGAAATAAGAAAATTACATTAAAAAGATACAGATACACCTCAGTACATTCTGGTAATTACATTATTAACAAACAGGTTACTGGAATTTTCAACTCTGTCTAAAAAAAACTAATAAAAATTGTGTTGGTCTCCCTCCCTCAACACACACACCCTCCCCAGTTCCACTTTGTGCAAACTTCTCAATCTTCTCTAGCAGCTCTTGTTTCCATCTCCTGCTTCAATTATCTAATCTTTGTTCTGCAAACCTAACGTCACAAAGTAGCTAGAATGTTTTCTTTCGTGTTTTTGTTTTGTTGCACTGTGGTTTGTTTCCCAAATCCCTCTCTGCTGGCAATCTCCTTTTCTCAAATCAACATAGCCGCCCCCTCCCGCCCCGCCCCAACATCTAGGGAAGAAATTTTCCACTGAGCATTCAGTGTCCTAGTAGGAGGCAATTTCTCAGGCTCACCGACCTGCTAATACCTTATGGACGCAGGGAAGGGACACCAAGAACTAACTCCCTTTTCTGCCCTCGAAAGCTCTCTAGAGCTGAAGCTGTTCTACTGCCCTTGAGAATGAAAACCAGACTTGCTCAACTGAATGATGATGCAAGTCTGGCTGCTGGAACAACTAACACAGAGAATCTTCCTCCGATGCTTTGAGAACAGAACGTCCTCAAATTCCATGCTCACTACCCTGTGTATGTGGTCAGGATGACCAGGAAGCAAAGAAAGGTGTAGTGTCTTATACAACAGATGTCCCAGTGAAAACTCAAGACACACACACACACACACACACACACACACACACACACACAAAGCAGCAGCAGCAAAAGTTTGAGTGCTGTGCCCTGCCATCCTCGCTCTCCTGTCTTCATGAGAAAATGCTGCTTCCTTGCTCTCTGCACTTCGACACTTGTTCGGTTCCCCCAAGCTTAATTTTTTTACTTACTTTTTTCCTGAAGCCTGGATGAACCAGAATATTGGTAAGGGATTATAAACAAGGTTTATTGTTTTAAATGGTAATCCAAAGAGTTACAGACATGTCCCTTGATAAAGGCCAATAACTGAGCCGAGGAGTTTTTAAAGCTAAGCTAAACCGAGGCACATAATTAATTACCCACATGTGGGATCCTTTGTATTGGAAGCCGAGTCCTTACCAGGAGTAGGATAAATAATGAGTCTTCTTTTCTCTTCCACAGTAGTGGTGTTAAACTTGTTCTAACTTACCTTTGGTTTTATTTCCATGTGTGCAGGTTACTTGTTTTGTTCCCTAAGGATCCCAAATTTTAAAAGTTTTATTTGTTTTTTTTTTTAAAAAAGTGCATTAAGAAGTCTTTTATAAGCTGTTCAATAAACTATTTTAAAAATCTAAGATAGTTCTAAGGAGGGTCCCTTGGGAGTACTTAATATTGGAAAGGACTAATTTTTCCTCTGGTAACTCCTCTCTGGGATGAAAATCCTGCAAATTCTGAGAGTCTGAGGGAGGTCGCGCCATCGGAGTGGACGCCTGTGCCAGTTTCCCAAGTGCAAGGATCCACTTCTACTTCTACCTTCATTATTTTTGCCATCTTTGTCTACACCTACCCTATTGTCATTTTTAAAAATGATTCACTTTTGATAAACAAATCTATCTTCAGAGGAAACTTTGTATCACTTCTTTAAATGGAAAACCAGTATGTAACCTTTTGTAGAAGGGAAAGAGTTTTATAATACATGTAATAAAACCTAACCAATGTTATTAAATTCTAGCTAGGTCCTGCTGTTCCTCAGAGGCTCTGAGTGGAAGCCATGTTCTTTCTTTGTTAAATAATGAGCTTACAACTGGTAGAGACAGATTAAAGATACTAGTACCAAATTGAGACTCTCTCCTTGGCTTTATCAGAAGGATTAAAAAAGAATTGAAAATGGAATTGCTTCAACATCAAATCACAATAATGAGAATTGGTGAATGATTTATGAACCACCTAAAAATCTTCTCCCAACCCACCCGTGAGTGGTATAAAGCTTATATTTCAGAGAACTGAGCTATATGAGCCTTAAGAGACCCATGTGAATGTCCAGGCTATGTTCTTGACACGCACTGTGTTCCTAACAATGCAATTCACAAAGCACTTAGTGAGGGCATACTGTGTACACTTAACTGCTAAAGGGTTAATCAACCAAGAAGCCAGATTCTCTACTCTTGCCCTCAGGGCAAATGAGGCTCCTGGGCCATGGGTATCACACTTGTAGAAGATACTGTGAAAATCAAACCAGGAACTCCAACCATGAGCTTCTCTCCCAGACCCGCCATTTTTCTCACAACATCAAAAAACTGGTGCATCAGCCACCTAAGTAGTGCCACCTCTCCACAGTGTAAGTTCAGAGTTTATTTAGTAGCAAGTAACTACTATATGGTAAAAACGATAAGCATATCATTCAAATGTTTTATTGGTCAAAAAGATGGATGCTTTTATTAGTCCAACCTTTTTGGTAATGGAGTGCCACTGATGACCCAGCATTAGCCTCCTTCCCTGCTATTAATCACACTTCAAAGAGCTCATTTTGCCTTAAAAATCTTAAGAAATTGCTATAATTTAAAGACACGGTGTCTACATATTGGGAAATGCTTCATATATTGTCTCATTCCATAAAATACAGTATTTTTTTTCCCACAGGAACAGAGTCCATGATGCTAAGGTTTTGCAAAATGGGAATAATTTTATATATACATATATATATTAAAGAAAAGAGGAAAATGTAAGCTCTCTTTTGTGTTTGTGGCTTCCCACATCTGTACACTTTAATCACTACCTTTGGGAAGTCCACTAATCCAAAGGCCTAGGCATACAGTTTACATAGATTAAAACTGAAATAATACTCCCAAACAAATGAAAAATAAAAATGAAAGGGAGAAACCCTAATGTAAAAAGATGTGAAAGCACATGACGTGCTTCAGGAAAATTTCATCAGTGGTCTATTCCTCATTCATCATCTGTAATTCCTGTGCCTCGTCTGTCCACGTGAAGAGAACTAAGGCAAGACCTTCAATAAGGGACTTCAGGACAAACTACAGGTATCTGCCAATTTACTTTCCATTTGATTTCAATAATATAATGATGCCCTTAACGCCTAAGTCCTCATCTCATCAAACCACCCTTCATGACCATTTAGCACAGCTGAACACCATAAAGAAAAAGTATCTGAAAGAGTTCTTCAAAATGCAGAGCTAAAGTCAGTCTTTTTTTAAAGCTCCCCTTTTGGTTTTTACCACTACACAATTAGAATGCAGTGTACACATGCATGTATTCAAATCTTACCCACAGAAATGGTGACATTACATTACACGATGAAGGAAGGGTCGGCCCCAGTCGGGCACTAAGATCATGGATCGAACTGATGTGAATGGTTGGGAAGAACAGAGAACCAGCCAGCCTAAAAGTCAAGAACCCGGATACCTCCCTACAGTGAGCAGGGGTTGAACACAGAATGTGTGAAATAGCCAGCAGCTGGTGACAAAACCTAGGTGGGCTGGGCAAAGGCATCGGTAATCCCAGCTCTGACGGAGCAGTCCCTCTGCACGGAGATACACTCCGCTCGTGTGGTATCACGTGGCAAGATCAGCACCTAGACCTTGGATTTCCTACTCTGACTAGTAAAAAAGCCAATTTCTGTACATGTTTCTCAAGAACTACAGGGAAGTGCTGAGCCAGGGAGGATATTTAGAAGGAAATGGAAGTCCTCTGTCCAGCTGCCTTAACCATACTGTCACAGATATGCCAACAAGAAAGGCAGAGCCTGAGGTGCCCAGAAGAGGCAGAGTGGGCACCATTGGAGCCACTGGAAGGCTGTGGAGCTGATGGAGGGACCATCTGATGTCTTATCATGCTGGATTCTCCGCAGGATTCATTCATCAACTAAACATCCAAAGAAACTCCTGAAGGAGTATTGCTATTCCTTGTCATTTTCACGGTAAATATGACGGGTAGAGGTCCTGGACATCTTTAGGGCAGAAACAACACCTGGTACTGAGTGTGACACTTACTATCCTGTCTCTAAAATAGGGATGTAAAATGATTGGTCTTGACGTTCTTCACTTATAAAATGCAGAGAACAGAGCCCATCAGCATCCTTAGTACCCAGGTTAAGACTCTCATCAAAGATCATAGCCCAGCCAGGCACGGTGGCTCATGCCTGTAATCCTAGCACTCTGGGAGGCCGAGGCGGGAGAACTGCTTGAGCTCAGAAGTTCAAGACCAGCCTGAACAAGAGCAAGACCCTGTCTCTACTAAAAATAGAAAAACTAGTCAGGTGTTGTGGCACACACCTGCAGTCCCAGCTACTCGACAGACTGAGGCAGGAGCATTGCTTGAGCCCAGGAGTTGGAGGTTGCAGTGAGCTATGCAGAAAATTAAAAATAATAAAAAAAAAAGGAATGGAAAGAAAAAAATCATAGCCCATCATTGCCCACATTCTTCATTTGAAAAAAAGATCATAGCCCACGTATAATCAACTGACAGAAACAGCCGATGTATTTATCCAAGAGTAGACTCCTGTGGCACCCTCCTTAGGAGGCCAGTACAAGGGATCTGTCTCACGACAAGAATTTCCAGACAGAACCACATATACCTCCAACAGATAAGGCAGTGAGCGTCTTTTTCACACTGCAACTGTGGTGCAGACCGTCACTACACAAAGCATGGTTCTGTGGACACGGCAGGGGCTCCACCTGGGTGCCTATGAGATATGCTGATTCCTAGGCCCATCTTGGACCTAGTGAATGCGAACCTGCATTTTAATAAGATCCCCTAGGCGATTCACATGCATATTAAAATTTGAGAAGGCAGTTGTGATCCAAAGGGAACAGAAGTACTTGGGTTGGATTCCTGGCTCTGCCAATTTTAAGTTTTCAACAAGCTACCTGACCACTCTATCTTTTCATTTCCTCGTTGATAAAATCATACCGATCTGCATCTGGGTTCCCTCATCCTTCTAAGCAATATTTACTTTGTACTTAATATGTGCGAGGTCCCATACTAAGTGTCGGGGCACCAATGGGGAACAAAAATCGATACAGTCCCATCAACATGTGGGTGACTGTCCAACAGGGAAGACACACATTAATCAATTAGCCATATAAATAAGTGGAGATTAAAACCATGATATGTGCTACTATGAAAAATGCACAGTGCTCTGAGAGCACACAAAGATAATATATGTAAAGTGCCTTGTGTATAGTAGGTGCACAATAAATCACAGTGATTATTACTAGCTCATAAAACCCAGCCCTTTGGGAGGCCACTGAAAAATTCTCAAGTGCAGAATACTCTTCTCCCATCATAAAATGAACCTGAAGCACGACTGTGTTCTCAGTTAAATTTTAAAAAAATGTTTTTCTTGCTGTCTCCTGGCTATATGAGGAATACAACATCAATAAAGTCAACATTTCTTCTAATGACAGCTTAGACTTTCTGGGTTATTGTTAAGAATTAGCTCTTGTTTACCAAGTTGTAGTTAAAGGGAAGAATGCTGAGCAGGGCAGAGGGTAATACTGCAAACCGGCCTTGTTCAAAGCAGTCTTTTGATTACCATTTTAAAGCCTAGAAATCTAAAGAAAATCTTTAATTGGCTTTTCAGCGGCATTTCTCCTTTGTATATGCAGTTTGTTGAAGTCAAGAATGTACATGCTAATAATTGCAGATAGGATTAGCAACCTGTGCCTTATACTGTGGATACAAGTGGTTAATTATTAGTGCACCTAGCACGTGTCTATACAGCAGGAAAACTGTACTGAACAGGGATCAAACAGTGCCCATGACCAAATCCCCACTCCTGACAACTCCCACCCCAGAAGCAGAGGGGACCTGAGTCTACCAACACTGAACGGGAAACTTTCATAGCATTGCGACTGGGTGTATTCAGCACTCCTTAAAACAGCTCTCCAAAGTAACCTTGATTCCTTTCCTATGAATTCGTGAACTTTAAATAAGAAATTTAAATATGATTTGATAGGTCCCCATGTTTGTACAAGCTCCTGGTTCTTTTCCAAAAAGTTGGCTTCCTTCCGACAGGTGGATGTTCGTGATGAGAGAATTTGACCTCACTTTTATCTGAGCACCCCAGATTGAAGAATGTAAAAACAGAATAGTTGATTTGGAACAGGTAGGGAAGCTGGGGCAGGTGTGTTAGGTGCAACATGCCCCACGTTAAGACCCCAAGATCTTAGCATACAGTAGCTGCGTGATACCAACCATCAGCTCACACACTGGGGCACTATTTTGATTTATATAAGTTGATTTAAGTGAGATGGAAAAGGACAGAGCCACTAGCAGCTTGGTGAGCAGCCATAAACGGGTGGTTTCCACTTCTGCTGCCTGGAATAAGACATACCTTTAGGATAATTTCCCTTGGGTCCAACTATTGAAAATGCAAAGTATGAGAGAAAAGCATACACTGGGAGTAACAGAAAACATCAGGGGGACAAAAATCCAACAATCTGTTCTTCTACATCAGTACCTCTCAACTGATGGCTAGTTGTCCCTCCCTTAGGGACATCTGGCAATATCTTAAGGATATTTAGTGTTGTCACAACTGGGGGAGGGGGCTTGTACTACTGGCATCTAGTGGGCAGAGGCCAGGGATGCTGCTCAACATCCTACAGTGTTGCTGTAGGGGACAGCCTCTACAACAAAAATCAGCTGGTCCTACATGTCAATAGTGTCATGATTGAGAAAAGTATTCTATAAGAATTTGTTCTGTTTTTTCTTACGAGATCAAAGCTATGAGTTCTATTTCTTGTTCAATCATAAATTTATGATGTGCCTTAAAACTTTAAAGACTTGTGATTTTTGCTTGAATTTCTACTTCAGAAATAGACAGTAGTAGACCTGCGCACTTTTTATGGGTCAAGTTGGCAGAACTCAGGTGACGCCCAGACATTTGAGTGGACTACTCACTTTCAAGAGGCCGGGCACAAGGAGGGCTGAGGTGGGGAGTGCAGGCAAGCGAACAGCAGGGAGAGGTGGCCAAGCTTGGCAAGGAAGACAGAGCTGGAACCCTAATTAGCAGGAAGCAGGGAAGGGCTGGGATGTGGTGCGTTTCCTAGGAAGTGACGTCTGACACAAGTCCCCAAGATGGGGCTAAAGCAGAGTGGCTGAGGGACAGACTAGGGTGCTTTTGTCCAGCACGGAACGAGGTGGTAAAGGTGGGGGCCAAGAGCAGGCTGGCCCTCCCATCCTCTCCGCCCTGCTTCTGGGGTGCCTTGCTCACCCCCAAGTATCCCTCTCCCACTCATTCCTGCAGACTCTACTCTCCCTCTGTCAAGTATATGCGCCAGTCACAAAATCATCTTCTCGACCTCAGGTGTCTCTCCCTGGGACTGCCGGCTGGCGAAAGGCTGTACTCACGGTGTCTACTTCCTCCCCTCCCACTGGTCCCTTAGCCCTTCACAAGCTGGCTTCTGCCCCACTTCTCTGCTGAAAATATCCCTACCGCGCTGCTAATAAGCTTGCAGTTGCCAAATTCAATGGACACGTTTCAGTCCTCACCTTATTTGACCTTTGACAACACATGACACTGTCATTCATATCGTCTGTCTTGAAAAGGAAAATCTCTCTTCTCTTTGCCTCCAGGTTTTCCTCCTCATTCCTGGTTTTCTGCCTGCGTGTCTGGTGGCTCCTTCTCACTCTTTTTAATGAGCATCCTCATCCTTTTTCTCGGCTCGTTCCTAAATGTTTCATCTTGCCTAAAATTCCAGCCTCAGCGCTTCCAAACTCTAAAGCAGTAAGCAGTTGGCAAACTTCTGCAAAGGGCCAGATAGTAAATATTTTTTGACTTTGTGGGCCATATGGTCTCTGTCCCAACTACTTAGCTCCAGTGTTGTAAAGCAAAGGTAACCAGAAACAATATGTAAACAAATGGGCATGCCTATATTCCAATAAAACTTTATTTACAGAACAGGGGACAGCTGGATTTGGCCCACAGGGCAGCCCTTTGCCAAGCCCTACTCTCAAGCACTATCCCTGGAAGACCTTAACCTTCCCATGGCTTCAACTCACTCCTATATCCTGGTGACTCCTGAATCATTTTTGCCAACCAAATATCTTTTCAGAGCTGCAGACCCTTGTTCCTGCAATCTTCTGGCTACTTCTACTTTGTTGCCTGAAAAGAACCACAAACTTTGCCTCAAACTGAAATTATCGACTTCTTCCTCGACCCAAACTCTGAGCCAGCTTCTATTCCTGGGTTTTCAGGAAAGGGATTGCATTCCCAATCAGAAATGATCTGGTAATCATCCTTGTCTTTTACTTCCCATATTACCAATTCCCATCCATTCTACCTTCTATTTAAATAATAGCTGCTCCTTCATACCCTTGCCTGGGAGCATGCTCCATCACTCTGTAACTATGAATGTGAATTAATGAATCTCCTAGTTTGGCCACAACATAGCATGTCTGATCATGTGACCCCACTTGCTTGAAAGCCTTTCCTGGCACTCTGCTGCCTACCGGGTATAAGGAAGATACCCTATGGGCCTGCTCTGTCCAACACAGAAACCACTGGCCACATGTGGCTATTGAGAACTTGAAATGTGGCTGGAGTGACTATAGGACTGAATTTTTAATACATGTGTAATTTTAATATAAATCAGTTTATATTTATATTTAAAAACTTGTACTCAATTCAGTTATTGAAAAACATTGTAAGTATGTGTCAAACTTCAGTATGTGATTCTACTTTTTTAAATGTAAGTTTTGTAAAATCCAAATACAAAGCAAGTATTTCCAATGAAATTTTAATGTTTGAATTGAGATGATTTTTCAAAGACTTAGTGTGAAAGAATGTAAAATGTGTCTTTCATGCATTTTTAATATTGATTACAAATGGGAATAATACTTTGAATAGATTGGATTAAGTAACATAATAGTATAATTTATACCTTATTCTTTTTACTTTTTTGAATGCAGCTACTAGAAAATTTAAAATTCTTCCTGTGGGTGTCATCTTATTTCTTTTGCACAGTGCTGTGCGTGGCACACACTTCATGCTGTGGCCATATGCTCTCCCCTGTGCTCTTGTGCTCTCTCGGTCTCTTCTCCTTCCCCTATCTACCTTGTGGCACCCTCCACAACCACCTGCTTCCCAGACAGGCCAAGTCCTGCAAAGCCTTTGTGCCTATACACACACACACACACACACACACACACACACACACACACACACACACACACACAGACACGCCCTCTACCTCTAAGCCTCAGCCATGAACTTGGGTGGAGCCGATTCCTGCGGAGCCTCACCATTCAACTCAAGCTAAGCGGCTTTCACCAGACCACCTCCACCGAGTCTGGGACAGGCATTCTCTCATGGAGTCTCAGAAAGTTTTATACTAAACTCTTGCAGAGCCATCATTACACTATATTCTAATCTTCTGACTGTTTAACTGTAAGGTGGGCATTGTGTCTTGTACCTAACAGGGTTCCAGGCAGTTTGATAAATACCTGAGTATCAGATGAATGAACGAATGAGACGTTATGCAGTTAGAACCGAATACCTGGCAATGGTCTGATTATAGGAACTGCGGGGACATCAATAATATTTCTCAGGGTTCTGGCTCAGGTTATCTGGAGAATAAAGATGCTCTTGTGAGAACAGCCAAGTGAGGGAAGAGGCTGTTTTCAGGCGAGAAGCAGAAGTGAAAACAAAAGCTAGCAGGGAGTTATCAGCACAGAGGAGACAGTTCAAAGGGAGTGGGGAAGACTGAGAGGAAAGAAGAAAGATCCTCAGAACCAACCATAGTCAAATCCTATATTCAAGACACAGGAAGATGGACGTTTACTGAGAACTAAGTTCTAGTCCGCACAACTACCTTGTAAAGTACATATTAACCACCCCCCTTATTTTTAAAAGAAAAAACTCTAAAGGTCAGGAATATTTACATACATTTATACAAAGCTGGCAGACAAAAACGTGAGCACCAAAGTCATCCAACCTCTGTCCACTACACTCTGGGGGCACAGTCAGCGGGAGAGTCCTGGAGAGTGACAGAGAATTGAGAAGGGAGTTTCAAGAAGGAAGGGGTGGTTGACGGTTTCAAGTGGTTTTGAGAGCCCGCCTGTGATAAGATGGAGAAGGCAAAGGGAGTTCCCCCACGCAACACCGAGTATCTCCATCCTTCTGCCTTTTCCCCCTTTCCTTCTGAAAATAAAAGTTGCTCACTTTCTGCCTTCGTTCTTAAACCCACGTCCCTCCACGGATCATATTCCTCCAACTCCAGTCTCCTTCTCTGCACTGGCTCCCTCGCTTTAGCCCACGTGTAAATACGCCCCAGGCACTGGGATCCCAGACAGACACCTCCAGGCTACTCTTCTGCCTCTTTAGTTCCCACCCTACACCCCCTTTCCTCTGCTCGGCTAAGCTTTTTGAAAGGGTGCTATCTCCATGTTTCCACCTCCTACCTAAAGCTCTCTGCACCGTGGACACAATTCTTCAGGCGAGCAGAGTAGAGTAGTTCCTAAACTCAAGGAGAAGCCAATCAGAATCAAGTCCTTCCCCCAGATCCAGGCAGGGGCCTGGGGCAGAACCCTGGAGGCAGCATTTACAACTGCAGGCCAGAGATGCGGACGGTCCCTGGACATGCCCAGCAATGCTGCTAAACCCAACAGACCGCAGGTTCTCTGTCCCACCTGACACTGAAGCCGCTCCGAAACTTCTCCCGTAGCTTCCCTAAGGGCACATTCTCTGGTTCTCAGCCTCACTCTAGAACCCTTCACCCGCCCTGGTCTTTTTTAAAGAACACTATTGTCACCCCCCCAATCAATGATGGTGTTCCTCAAGGTTCCCCCAGACTATCACACATGCTTTCCCTCGGCTGTCCACTGATTCTCCCATACTGGGTCCCTGAAAAATACTTCTCTCCTGTATACTAATAACTATATTTGGTGCAATAACTACATTTCCACCACTCAAGGTTCATCATACCCCCCAAAACTCAACATTCTTTCCTCAAACCTGCTCCTCTGCCTGATCAGGAAAAAGTCACTGTCAACTCCTCTGACATTCAGTTCATCAGCAGCACCTGGCAATTCTGAGTCTCGTGCAGCCGTCAGATGTGTCCCCTTTCTTTTCGTCACCACCACGACCACTCAGCCCCCATCATCTCTCCCCTGCAATACTCCAACAACCTTAGGCTACTACCATAAACAACATCCAGAACAAAAGCCAATCTGATCAAGTCACTTCTTTGCTAGCAAAGCTCCCAGAGCTCCCCTGTTCTCAAAGGAGAGTCCTAATTCCTCTGCTTGGAAGGATAGGCCCCTGGTGTAACTTCCCAGACCTCTCTCCTGCTGTCCTCCTCCACTAACCCCGCACAACTCCTAGTTAGTTGTTGTTTCCAAACATTCTTTGCTCTTTCATCTCTCTACATATGCTGTTCTCTCCCCCTTAAAGGCCCTTTTCCCCCATTTTGATCAATAAAGCCTCATGAATGCTTTGAAACCCATTTCAAATGTCACCTTTAGAGAGGAGATATCTCATCTCCAGCTGTACTTTATTTTTATGTTGGCCAAAGGTCAGGCACATTTTAATATGCTAGTGACTAAATCCCTCCCCCTAGGCCAGGAGCGCTCCACCATTGCTTCAGTAATGCCTAACAGTGCTGGACACTCAGGAGTCACTTAGCACAGTTTGCTTGGCGAACGATGGATGGATGGGACATGGGCAATGGAAAGATGCAGAATCTGGGCATGGAAAATCACACTGCCTAGAATGTAGCAGCTGCTCAATAAACTAATAATGCCTCTTGCAGACTAAGGAGGTGATCAAAGGGGGGAAAATGTTGCAGATTCTGAATTTAGAAGAGGAAAGTTTAACAAGTCACACCATCCTGACAGCAAAAGAAGAATTAAATCACCTGCTGAGATCCAGTGAGGGCATGGCTCAGGCTCAAGGGCAGTGGTAAAATTCTTAGATGGTCAATGTGGTAAGTGAGAGGAATCGAAAACCAACACGGGAAGGGATGAGCCCACGAGGGCTTGCTCAGAACTGTGCACAGGTGCCCAGCATGGTTTTGGGAGTACCACCAGCAACACACATTAGCTTAGGAAGAGCAGTGGATGCAATCAAAGATGCAGTTCTGAGTTGCCGGGGCCAAAGCAGTGGTGGAAGAATAGATGAGGGAGGGAGAGATAGTAAAGTGTGTTCTATTGAAATGGCTAGTTACGGGGTCTATGCTGGGGAAGGAGATGTGGGATGGAGAAGATAAAGTACAATCGATGCAATTGATGGGAAGGGGCAGAGATGGAAGGCTGTGCTCAAACAGAGGGCTAGAAGTGTCTCGGCAAAACATGTATAGCATAAAGCAGCGAGGTTCTGACAAGCTTCTATAATCATCCAGCACGGTCACACACAGTAGGCGCTCGGTGGATGTTTGCTGAATGAATGAACCAACAGCCATATGGGACAGAGCCATCCCCTCACCAAGTGATCCTATGTGAGCTGCCGGCATCAAATTTAGCATCAAACTTATTAGAAAATAATCACAGATTAACACTCTAGGCCAAGGACACCCCACTGACTGGTTGTTTTGACAAGGCTATATTTGACATTATTCTAACATGACAATGTAGGCTATATATATATTTAAGAGAGTTAGAAATAGTCAGTTAAAAGAGTACCCAAATCTGCCAGGGCCTGGCAACATTAGAGACTGTAAATATTTGTTGAATGAATGAATGAGTACATAAGTAGATGAATGAATGATAGAATATCCATGATCTATAATACCTACAATAAACACCAACTTACCTTTCAAAACTATCACTCAAAGAACAATATTCACTGAAGTGAGCCTGAACAAGCAATGTGGAATAAAGAGTTAAGGCGTCCTGTTTCTCAAAAATTTAGATGCTACGAAGGCACTAGCTGGGAGGTGGCAGTGCGTAAAGAGTGACGATGCCTGCGATTCTGTTGCCATGTTATTCCAACACGTCCGCTGCACAAATGCTAAGCCGTCAATCCCCTTTGCCGGGATAGCCACCGTTCAGAAGTGGCTCAATCTGATCAGCAGTGAGCTCTCTTTTTAATGCCTCTTACTTCATAAACTACTAGTGTAGCTCAATTCTCTGAACAACTGGAAAAGGAAACAAAGCTGATAAGAGAAGTAATGCTTTCTTCCCAAATCACATCATCTAGGATAATAAAAGCATGTTAAACAAATAACTCTTAAAAGAAATAGGAGAAAAACATTTTATCATGAAGCTCTAAGCTATACTGATGTTTATAAGTATGACGAGGGGGAGGAAAAAAAAACAATTTCTGAGCTAAGTCGTAATTGCTAATGCTATGGATTTGTTCCCTGTAGAATTCTCTTAAGATAAACAGAGATTTGCATATTTTGAAGGTATTTTGTCTGTCTGTTAAACACTCCTGTTACTGTAAAGATTTTTTCTTGCCAGGAATAGCTATTTTTCTCGTCTCAGTTCTAGTTTTCCACCCACCCGCTTTCCCAACCCTGGGTTTTAGGATTTCTCCCTCAAATACCAATGCTGGAGGAAACACACCTTTTGAACAATGGAGAAATGAACAGAAAGTCACATCCACGAGAGAAACAGGACACGAGGGCATTTCAGTGCAGACCATGAACGTGTACAGCAAAGAGGGGACAACCCCGGGAGCCCAGGGTGGGCTGAGAAAGATCACGTCTTCAGATATTTAGGCAATATTTACTTTAAGAAGGTTCACAACAAGCTTTCGCCCTCTAGAAACAAATGTCGGCTTTACAACCTGAACGATTCCATGTTTTAAAAAGCCAACTCCAGAGATGGGGCCAAGAAAAAACTTTTGAGCCACTACTTCTATTTTGAAGTAACTCTGCTTGAGACATCAAGGGCATGGGCACTTTTTTGGCAGCCTGTGCTGCTGGACTCCTCTGGGGAGGAGAAGTTTAAATTACATTGATTTAATCTTTCCATTTACTAGAGCGAACTCAAGTACTGCTGGCTAGGCACCTGGGTGTCTCACTTTGTCTCTCAAGGTCTGGATTGGTAGCAATCTCGGGATCTTTCTTGGAGGTGAAGCTGGGATTCTTCAAAGTGCAGATCCTCGTGCTAAAGTCTAGATGGATAATGCTGACATCAGAACACTGCCTTTTCAGTTTGGGCTTCACGCGCGAGGCCCAGATGTGATCCCTGCCAAGCTCACGGCTCCACTCCGTACTGAAGCCATCCTTAGAGACACCTCTCACCTGTGCAGGACCCTCTGCCAGGCACAGGTGACGTCAGGGTCTACCCTGGGGGTCCCTCTTGCTTCCTGGGGTTCTCTTCTTCCCTCCAGAACTCTCTCCCTCTCCGCTCAGTCTGTCTTTCCACTCACCATTTTCCTCTCCTACTCTCTCACACTCTGTCTCTCAGAATCCCTCTCTCCTCTCCCCACCCCTCCCGCTCCACCCCTATTCTCTTGGGCCCCTGCAGGGGCACCAAGTGTGCTGTC